>NC_059439.1:1611698-1698226 GCF_021028975.2 Sphaerodactylus townsendi | reverse complement strand
GGAAAAGCCAATTCCCTCTTTGCCTCCTGCTTCTTCCTGTCTGTAAGGCAACCCTTCATGAAGAATATAATCCTGTATTTAGTGCAATATTGCTGACAATTATTAATGTACAGTTTAGACTGTCTTTATTAATCATTAATAACATCCTGCCAGTGAGCTGTTTATAAAAGCTTCATAACCTTCCAGATTAACTGGCAGGGGAACCTCTGTTTCCAGAAGAGCTTCGTGGACTCAAAAAAAGCCTGCTAGACTGAGAAATGCAGTGGTTTGCCTCCCAAGTTTATAGAGGCCAGTAGAAACCCGGTGAGAAGTCCTGGGGGGGGGTCAGGATTGGATCTGGCTAGCTGCAGGGATGTCTTCAGGCCGTCCGGGATGTGTGCAGAAGTCTTTTTCAGGAGCCCTTCTCTCAGCACAGTGACTTTGGCCTCCTGCAAACCAGGCAGCTGGGTGCTTGGTGAATCTCTTTTGGTTTCTGGTGTGGGAGGGCCCCCCGCTCTGCTCCTGTGCTTAATTGACCCAAAATGGAGTACTGTAATTGTGCTGCATACTTCAAGCGGGATCTGTGTGGATTTGGATGACCTTGCTCTCCTGCTGCTTGTGGCTACTCGAGCTTTTATGTGAGTTTGAGAGGAGATTATCTGTGAAAGGGTGGGGCCTACACACAGCTCCTCCCTTCCGGTAATATTCCAGCTGCACGTGGTCTGCCAAGAGATACAGCCGTATTGCATATAACACTCAGAATAACCAAATCGCAGTCCAGATCTATATTCTGCAAAATAAGCGCAAAGCAAGAACTAACATGATATGCACAGTAGAGAGAACTCCAAAACTCAAGAGTCCAGGGATTCATATCTTCCGTCAGCAGGTGCAAAACTAGGAACTGAAAGGCTGTGCATAGTAGAGAAATCTGCAAGATCTGCTACACAGCAGATCTCTCAAGAAAATGAGCCATGTTGTAAGAGGAGGTACTTGAATCCACGGCAGAGTATTTCTCTATCAAACCACAGATCTAAAACCACAGAATAAGTGATTCCACATAATAAAAGAGTGCAGAGGCATTCACAGACACGCATCGCCTTTTGTCTTCCTCACAGCACTCAGCACGACTTGCTTTGCCGGGCTGACTTTGGCACTTGCTGTTGGCGGGCTGTGCTGCCTCCGCGTGCCAGTCTTGCCAGCCACATGCAGAGGCAGCTGGCCTTGCGATAAATCACTGGACAGCTTGGCACTATAATGGTCAAGTCACAGGTAGCCAACTCTCAGAGTTCTCCAGATGTTATGGATTATAGTTCTTGACATCCCCTGCTGGCATCATGCTGGCAGGGGATGATGGGAACTTAGTCGAGCAATATCTGGAGGGTCATGAAGTTTGACACTCCATGCTAGATCAGAGGCCAGAGCCAGGCTTCAGAAGCTAACAGTTTCTACTCACTGGCTGTTAAATCCAATCTCGCTGCAGCATTACCTGTAATAATAATAAGAGAATTCCTAAAGTAATCAGATCTTACATCAACTGCATTAATAAAAAAGGAAAATAAATCTTTTATTCCTTTTATGCTGTGATTAAGTTTGTAATGTCTTGACCATTTCCTCATCCATTTTTTTAAAGATTTCCTGACAAGTCCATAATGTTTGCAAGTTCAAAATGAACATTTTCCGTGGGAGAAACGTCCCTGCAAAAATTTAAAACATTTTTTGGCCAACACATAACTTTTTTTCACATTATTGGTTTGGTGCATCGGGCGGTGGCGTGGGTCTGAATTTTGGTTCCATTAGGAGGTTCCTGCCCCAGGCAAGTTCTCTGTCCCCACATTAGTATGCATTAAGCAACAAGCTATGCCTTTCCTGCAGACTCCCGCATTAAGCTATTTTGATTACAACAGCCTCAGCCTTGAAAATGGTGGCATCTGCCCTCCAGCTCACAAAAAGATATGCTAACACCAGCCAGCCAGCCTTAACTCACCTAGTTTTCCTGTGTTCTTATTCTCTAATTTTGCCTGGATCCTGTCAGAGCATTTCTGCCCCACTACCAGGAAACCACTCAGCTTCCCCTTGCTTGTGAATAGAATAGAATTTTTTATTATGGCCTTTCTTACATGTTTCATTAAAACCAGAATCAGGAACATACAGCATACATATTATTCCAATTGTGTAGAGATCCAAGGTGAGAGGTCATATTACATTCCTAACCTCAATTTCTCAGTTCCATGGAGCTGTAATTCCACTCAACTTGAACTCCAAATCCACTTAAATGCTGGATGCTCCCCTGGTGCCTACTCACCAAGCCCTTTGTCCACTGCATTGTTCTCTCCTTGAGAACCACAGAACCATCCTTCGTATAGGAAGAATGGCTCTCTTTACCATCACTCTGAGGACCAACATTTCCTATATCTTTGTCCATCCAAACTAGGGTCTCTCACCTTTGGAACTCTTGGTTCTAGTTCCATTATGCCCACGCAGCAGTGTTGGGGTTGGATCCTGCCTCTTTGTATCTTCCTCTTATGGATCAGGTGAATATCACCCTTTCCAGCAAGAACTCTGCTACCAGCGATGGCTAACCTTTTCGAGACCGAAAGTGCCTGCACTGGGTAACCCAAAACCCACTTATTTATCGCGAAAGTGCCAGCACGGGCAATTCTGAACCCTGAAATACTGAGGTTTTGAAGTTTCTAGAAAACGCTTGGCTCTGTGGAGCGCGCTACTCGGGAGTAAGCCTTTGGTGGCAGTTGATGGCTTTGCTTTGAAAGCAACTGCGTGCAACTCTTTCCAACAGGTGAATCAATACGCAATTCTAGGAGGATTTACCTGTGAAGCAAGCCCTAATACAAAGCAACCGAGCTTATTCCCAGGTAAAGGATCGTGGCTTTAGATCTTCCTATGAAAATCAGTGGGGTTTAACAGCCTTTAACAGGGTGAGGGACTACACTGCTTCCCCAAAAACTAGGTCTTCAGGGTTTTAATGCTGGATAATCGAGCCCAGTGGGCTCCAGGCCAGCTTCCATGTAAGGGGGGGGCACTCCTTGCATGTGCCTATGTGAGAGGGTTCCCTGAGTGCCACCTCTGGTTCGGCCATCACTGACCTACATACCTATTCTAAATCTATCCTTCCTCTCTTTCTAAATCCTAGGGTTTCTTCTAAACCTTATGTATGTGATGTGCATTGCCACTGGCATGTGTAATATTTATTATTTTTTTTCTTTCCAATAAAATTGTTATATTTTTTAAATTCTGGTCTCCTGTGGCTTTCTAAGGAAAAAAGACCCTATAAACTTTGGTGGAAGATCCCTTAAGCTTGTGCTGCCTTTGTATTCGAAGGTCTGCTCCTACTAATCCTCTCATCAAAATGGGGACAGATCCCTCTAATTCAGGTAACATGAGGGCTCATTCCGGCACATGCAGAATAACAATGCACTTTCAAACTGCTTTCTAATGTCTCTTTGAAGCTAAAAGGAATGGCAAAATCCACTGGCAAACAATTGTGAAAGTGGGTTTGAAAACGCATTATTTTAAGGCAGCGGAAGGAGCCGTGGACTTTATGGCAGTTCCTGCCCCTTTGGCCCTGCCAAGTTATTTGATGTTTCTCCCCAAAACTCTGTTTTGTATGTTTCTCCCCCAAACCTAACTCCACTACAGATAAAACAGATCCTCTCCTTTACAGCACCTGCCTTGAGGCAGACTATAAATAAAATAAACAAAATCCAGAAGTGGGTTCTAGTCCATGAAAGATTTGGATGAGTCGCAATGTTGTGCTAGTTTTTTAGATGCCACGCAAACTCCTGTTTCTTGTTTGTTTGTTTGTTTGTTTGTTTTGGCGTTTGTTTTGGTGCAGGTGCAGAGAAGCTATGGCGCTCCTTTTGGGAATTACATGTCTTTCCCTCCTCGCTATACATGCTTTGCTGTGAGCTTCAGTACTGGGTCCCTGGACCAACTGAGCATACTTGGATTCTGGGTTCTAGAGCATATAGAGAAGAAATGCACAGAGCACATGTTTCTTATGGAGAAACCAATAACACAAGGAAAAGGCAGAGTTTCGGGAAAAGCGCATTCAGCTCCAAAAGTATAACTTGTCAGCCATCTCTTCTTAGAAACTGAATCGTCTTCTACCTGAGGCCCTGCTGGAGTATTTTAAAAAAGAGACGAGGCAGGAGCAGAAACTGACAGCCGTGAGATCCATCTGTATGTTTTATAAGCTGCTTCTGGAGCCTACCAGACGGTTAATTCTTAAGCATTTATTGTTGGCCAGGAACAGCAATACTTCTGCTTGGGGGAAGAAAACATTAATTGTACAAGGCTGGCAATAGCTTTGGATGGTCCCTTTGCCAGAGCTTGGGTGAATCCTTCTGGCTTCCTCCTTTTATATCCCCCCTGGCCCTTCCCTTCAGGCTCCAAACCTATTCATTCTGGAGGAGTCGAGCAGCCAAATCAGGTATGGAGTTTTTGAACTGTTTTCAGTACAGAGTAGTGGTGCCGCGAGTCTAAGCTCCGCCTAAGGACCGAAGTTCCTCGATCTTGATGGAAGCGCTGGTTTGGGCAGCCAGTCTCAAGGTTGACTCCAGCCTTCCGCTCCGGCCCTTCCGCCGAGGTAGATTAAAGGAATAGCCGGCTTGCTAGGGGAAAGCGTAGATGACCGGGGAATGTTGGTATATTCAGCCTTGTAGACGCTTCTGGATGGGTAATTTAGCAGAGTGTAAAAGAAGTCCAGCGGCTAAGCCCCATCTAATGGCTCCGCACAGCAGGAACAAAACAACTCTGAGCCTTTTTATCTGTTCAAACGAATATACTTCATTTATTATAGAAATTCCATTTCTGGATGGGATAGAGTAACATATGTGTTGTCGGCTGGCTCTCATGGCTGGAATCATTGGGGTGCTGTGTTGTTTCATAGCGGTTTGGCCCTGTTCTAGTTTTTTTCCTGATCGTTATTTAGCATCTGTGGCTGGCATCTTCGGAGGATCTTAATATCAGGATCCTCCAGCTATCAGATCCTCTGAAGATGCCAGCCACAGGCTGCAGGTGAAACGTCATTGTGAGAATGCTGCTAGAACACGGGCCATACAGCCCTCGAAACCAATACAGCACCCAGAGTAAATATAGTTTCCTAATCTAGTCTTAACTAGGGAAGGAAGGAAGGAAGGAAGGAAGGAAGAAAGGAAGGAAGGAAGGAAGGAAGGAAGGAAGGAAGGAAGGAAGGAAGGAAGGAAGAAGGAAGGAAGGAAGGAAGGAAGGAAGGAAGGAAGGAAGGAAGGAAGGAAGGAAGGAAGGAAGGAAGGAAGGAAGCAAGGAAGGGAAGGAAGTTACCTGAGAGGAGCAATTTGCAATATCACGAGGATAGTATCAGAGCAATGGAGAAAGGATTCCCAGTTCCTTGACACCTCTAGTGCAACTCCCCCTCTGAATGCTGAGGTTAAGAGACCATGCAAAAGTCCTTTCACTTCCAATAGGGAAAGCAACAGCAAATTACCCCATAAACAGTCCGTTCTAGGCAACACTGTGGATGTGGGATGCTTCATCCCCAGAGGGTCAGCAATGACTTAGCGATTGCCCCCTTTTAAGCTTTTGAGAGTCAAACCTCTTCCTTTTGGAGGTAGAAAGCTCGTACGCCTGAAAATTTGGTTGGCTGTCTCCAGCGCTGAAATCTGGAATCTTACTATAGTGTTAAGTTCAGGCTTGTGAGATGTTCACCTGCTAAGGTAAACTGGTGCAGCTGCCTGGACTGGCTACAGACCCTACCAACTCGGTTTACTGCCAGCGGATGGATGGATCTTCTGGATTGTGAAGAGGGTATCCTAGTAGACTTTTGTTTTGAGCCCAGCTGCTCTAAGACATAGGAACATTGTTCTACAGATATTCTTTGCCTAAAATGTTTCTTTTCTCTTCCGTACTGGGTTGCTGCTGTTCATTCAGCAGCAGCAGCAGCAGCAGCAGCAGCAGCAAGGAGCAGCAGCAGACACCTCGCAATTTCTGAAGCCGTTCATTCATATCTGGGTGAAGCGCTCCCCCGCCCCCCCGCCCGCTCCGCCCCCCGCAGCCCCTCCATGATTGAGCAATTAAAATTCCTCGCTGCTGCAAGCCTTGGGGATTTTCAAGCTTACTTTCACAACTAACGGGGGAAGAAATTGGCTCAGCGCGTTTTGGTAAAAGGGAACCTAGAGCTCACCTGCAGAAATGTTCAGAAGTTGTTTCTGAATACCTGCCGTTCTGCTTGAAGCTGCTGGTCCCTCCCACCGCCAGATGCATTCTCTCTGCAGATATAAATTCAGGGTGGCGGTTCGTATGAGATGCAATAATATCCCACCTCACCCAGCCTACGGCCTGGGGGGGTGTTAGGGGCGGGGGGGTGTTCAGGTGCTTCCTGTTACCTTTCTTTCAGTGCATCCTCATGGTTGAGGAGGGGACGCCAGTCTCCCAAACCATTAGGAGAGTTCGGAGCCAGGAGCGGCTTGTTATTGTGGGTTACCCGTTGCAGAGCCCATAGCAAGTTATCTTTCACATGCAGCACGAGAGAAACCGGTTCCCCTGTTAAAACAGCCCCTCTGGCTGGAAGGTGTCGTTTTCTAACAGTAGCGCTGGGCGTACAAAAAGAGCCTTCGCTTTCAGCCACTCTCTCAGCTACAACCTGAGACTCCTTGTCCTTATACCCCTCTCTCGCCCCCGCAATACAGTGGTGGGATCCAAACATTTTAGTAACAGGTTCCCTCTTGCGGTGGGATTCAAACTGTGGCGTAGTTTCAATGGGGCTGGGCGGGGCACGAGGCGCGGCGTGGCTACCGGGCATTCTGGGGGCGTAGCATTCCTGGAAAGAGGCCGTGCGCAAGGATGCAGCCACTCGCGCCGGTCCTTGGGCTGGAAACGTATGCACGCAGGCGCAGGCTTCCACACACGCCGGTGCACCTCCTGCTGGGGATCGCTTCCAGTTCTGCGCGCTACTGCTGAGAGGAGGGGCGCTACTAAGGCAAAAATCACATGGCAAACTAACGCCATTAGTAAACCCTTCTCGGCACACACACATACTATTAGCAACCTACTCTCGGGAACCTTTCTAAGGAACTGTCTCTTTTCACATGTTCATTATCATTCTAATTCTGGACTATTCTGCTTGTTTCTGGCAGTGATTTCTACTAGGTGACGCTGGCCCGGGCGGCTCAGGTGCTCAAGCACACCTCACAACTGCTGCCAGTTTGGCACACACGCAGTCCTCTTTGAGGTGGCCTTCTGCTCAACCTGTGAGTGGTGTGGAGTATATAGGATGTTCAAACTCCTAGGAACAATTTGAGTGCTACTGATGTGCTTTAAGAACATAAGAATACAAGAAAGAGCTTTGCTGGATCAGGACCAGAGTCCATCTTAGTCCAGCTTCCTCTGCTACCAAAGCAGTGGCTCTACCAGGTGCCTTTGGGAGCCTACAGGCAGGATGTGATAGCAATGTCCTTCTGCTGCTGTTGCTGCTCCTGAGCACCTGGTCTTCGCTCCAGGCATTTGGTAACCTCAGATCATGGAGGATCAAGAACGGTAGCCGTAAATCGACTTCTCCATATCTCATCTAAGCCCCTTTTAAAGCTAAGTTTCTAGATAGCCACTCATGCCGCTGCACCTGAGTGGAATGGGAGACGCATTATGAGTTAGGAATCGCTTTATTTTAAATTTACAAGGGCATAGGACTATGGCAGTACATGCAATTAAGAGTTCTTTGGAAGCGTATACTTTACTTCAGGCTAGTTCAAGAGAACATATAAATAGCAATCACACTTTCTTCATGGGGATGCAGCTGAACCTCCTCTCAACCCCCCCCCCCCTACCTCTTAGGGCATACCACAGAGGTGTGTGAGTAAATCTGCAGCCTGTGCCCAACTTTAAGACCTGCTGAAAGGCATCTGTCTCCTCCCGGAATGCCTAAGACTTCCTGCCCGGCCTCTGCTGGCTGCCAGCCCTGGCCACACAGCTGCAATCTCCACCCCCAGGCCCTCTCGCTTCTGCCCCATCTGTAGACGCTTGGCCCTGGATGGCTCAGGTGCCTTTCGCTTTGCCACCTCGGCCAACTGTTGCCAGTTTGGCACATGAGTCCTTCGAGGTGGGCCCAGCCTCGCCTCACCATTATGATATAAGCAATGCATCCTGTTTTCCTAAGTGCCAGAAAGCAGGAAATGCCAGAAGCACATCTCCTAGTTTTGGAAGAAACTGTACACTCACGCTTCGCTGTTGGAGGGAACCTCAGGTGGCTTCCATCGCCTCCTGGCAAAAGCTGCACGGTCTCTACAGTTACTTCCACGGGATCAGACCGGTCTGCCTTACCCTAGTCTGAGGGTCTAAAACCCGTGGCCCTGCAGGTGTTCATGGACTACAAGTCCCATCAGCCCCTGCCAGCATGGCCAACTGGTAAAACAGTAAACGAGCCACAGAGGTGCGATCAAAAACGGAATGGAGACCTAGAGTCGAGGAAGTATCCTTGTGGCAGAATCCATGTAAGCCTGCAATTCAACATTTGGAGGATGTAAGTTCACTCATCAAGCTCTACCTTATTGGCAGGCAGTAAAAGCATCTTTTCTTTTCCTGGCCGGGTAGCTTAAAAGATGGGAGCAGGGGTCTCTCATGTTAGCAATAATACTATAAAATACCATCCAAGATAGCATCTTGGCTAACTGCTTTTACAAATAAATATTCTCAACAAAACTCTAAAACGGTTACAATTGAAGCAAAACGCAAATTCAAGTTATATCTCACTGGCCTCTCTGTATATTTCTATGAATAATCTGTGTTTAAGCACAAGTCATTAAACGCTAGAGTTTAATTCAGGAGAGAATAAGTTAAGAACACGGGCTATACAGCCCGGAAACCACACAGCACCCAAACGTTAGAGTATTTACATGTATTAAGAGGCCATAGGTGTTTCAAACTTGCAGCCCTCCAGAGGGCTGCAGGGATCATAGTTCCTTTATCACCCCCCGCTAGCACCCATGCTGGCAGGGGATGATGGGAACTGTAGTCCATAATATATGGAGGGCCACGAGTTTGACACTCCAAGTATTAAACTATATGAACTAATACAGCTTGTATAAACTGTAAAAAAATTCAATTGTTGAAATGCTGCCTCTGTGAGCCTCTAAAGTTGGGGCTATTCAGAACTCCCACGCCTCAATCTCTCTCTCCGCCAGTGCTCACAAATGGTCAGGGGATTGATTAAAGCCAATTCCCCTACTCCCCCCCACCTCAAAAACTAAATGAAATGTGGCAGGAGGGTGGAGGAGGGTGGGGTGGGGAGGTAAATCCTCGTGCAAACCTTCCGGTAAATTCTGATTCTGCGTTGCAGTTTAATATAGCTGCTGTTAATCCCAGAGGGAAATGAAAAGTAAGAACCTGGAATTAAGAACAGGTTATCCTTCAAAGACCTCCACGCCTCACTTTGGCAAGTAAAACGAGGCCTACTTGGTGATTCCGGCTAGAGCATAACAGCAGCTGGGACTCTGCACCCACCGTCGTGGAGCGTCGGCGGAGCCCGCTGGAATCCCGCTTCAAGCTGTTCTGTCTACCACTGACTGTTGACTCTTTTGGTGCTGGGCTCCAGAAGACTGATTGGTAATTCTGTTGGTAATCTACACCTCCACGTGCTTCCTAACAGTTTCCTTTTGCTTGAGCTGCATATCTCAAAAAGGATATCGAAGAGATAGAAAAAGTGCAGAGAAGGGCAACGAGGATGATTTCACAGTTTGGAGTATCAGAGCACCTTCCTTATGGAGGAGAGGCTGCGGCATTCTGGGACCTTTAGTTTGGAGAGGAGACGTCTGAGGGGGGATATGATTGAAGTCTATGAAATTATGCCTGGGGTAGAACATGGAACCAGGAGACATACATTGAAAATGCTGGGGAAGAATTAGGGATCAATAAAAGGAAACACTTTCACGCAACGCAGGATTGGTGTTTGGAATATGCTGCCACAGGAGGTGCGGTGATGGCTCACTAACCTGATAGCTTTGGGTGCTGGGCCAAAAGAGATTTTATGGAGGAGTAGTCGCATCTACAGCTCCCAATCTCTTGATCCCTTCCTGGATCTGAGATTGCAATGCTTAGCAGACCAGGTGCTCAGGAGCAGCAGCAGGCAGGCCATTGCTTTCTACCTTCCTGCATGAGCTCCTAAAGGCACCTGGGTGGGCCAACGCGAGCAGCAGAGCTGGATCAGATGGACTTGATCTGATCCAGCAGGGCTCGCTCTCTTATGGTTCTTATGCTGGCAGTGCTGGAGGTCCCTGGCTGTAGTCCTGGGAAACTTCTACCAGCCATACCAGCTCAAGGTCTGGAGTTGCTTTTAAGGTGTTCTGGCTTCATGATAACCTGATAGCTTTGGGGCTTGGCTCTTCAGGCCTCCCTGCTCCTGCCCTGTCACAGGTAAAACGGAGTGCCCCCAGAAGGCAGTGACCCCTGTGGGCATTACGCATCGCAGCAGCCGCCTGCCGCCACCCGCCTGACTCCCCGGTTTACAAAGGCACTATCTGTCACCTTAGTCATGTCCCCTCTGACTGGACTATCTTGGGTCCCCTCAGCCTTTGCGGGGCCTGCCCCAGGCCTGACCAGAGTGCCGTCAGCTGTCACTTCAGTTCCTAGAAGCGCTCTCCTTGCGCTGTGACGCATTACTTTGTTCCTCTGACTGCACTTCCAAGCCTGATTTATCTGTGCAGCCTCGTCTCACAGCTCTTCAGCTTCCTCTGTCTCGCGAAGTTGTCACACTTCACCTGCTTTGAAAAGTGGCTGTGAGAGTACAAATACCATCGCAGTTTTGTAGTAATAGCGAATGCTTTTCAAACAGCTGCCCTGCAAACCTGCCCGAAATAAGCCGGAAAAATTCGGCTCCACCTGTTTCTCTTTTCACTGAGTCCGAGGCCAGTCTCTGCCCCCCAGATAGCCTCCCCTCCCCAGGGCCTCTTTCTCCACCCCCTCTTGGGTTGTTGATGCCTTTTGAAAATGGAGGGAAGTCAGCAGGGTGGCTGCATGGAACAGCCTCCTGAGGAGAAGAAGACTGGCAGAAGACCAGGGCAAGAAGAAATGGACTCCTGAATTTTGGTATTAGTCTTCACAGCCCAGATAAAGAGGATTAGTTCCCATCATCCCCTGCTGGCAGGGGATGATGGGAACTGTAGTCCATAACATCTGGAGGGCCGCGAGTTTGACACCTGTGCTTTAGGCAGAGGGGAAAGGAGGAGGGGCAAAAGCAAGAGCCACAGTGAGAAAGGCGGTATATAAAATTAATAATAATAAATTAAATAAATAAATAAAAATAAATATCAATAGGTGGGGAGGAAAGGGTCCCGTGCACCCAGAACAGCGGAGGCGGGGCAGACACAAAGTGCGGGCCCCATCCCTGCAGGGCTACCCGGGGCTTTTCTGGAGGCATGGACTTGCTTGCGGCCTGAGCAGGCAAAGCTGTGCCATTCTCACAAGCGCCCCCAAAGGCGCTTTTGGGGAGGGGGGCAGGGAAGAGACACAACCAGGCCTGTTGGGCAGTGGAATCTGCTGCCTCAGAGGGTGGCGGAGTCTCCTTCTTTGGAGCTTTTCAAACAGGCTGGATGGCCATCTCTTGCGAGCGCTTAGGGCCAGAGGTGGGATCCAGCAGGTTCTCACAGGTTCCCTGCAGGAGCAGGTTGGCCGGCTATTTGGTGTGCCGCAGAGGGGGGTTCCTAATTGATGATTTTGCTACTTGATTTTGCCTTTAGTTACGCCTCCCAAAGCAGCAGCCGCATAGAACTTGAAGCAGTTCCATATGAGTGGGTGCACCGGGCGCGGCGCGGCAGCTCGCTACTTCGCGCATCTGCTTCTCAGCCTTAAGGACTCCCCAGCGAGCGCGTCCTTTGCCGCAACTCCCGCCTTGCGAAATCGCGTTCACCTAGAATACCCTGCTACACTTATCAGTAAGTCTTGCCCAGCCCCATTGGCACTACTACAGTTTGAATCCTACCTCACTCATGGAACTTGCTATTAAATGTTTGATCCCACCATCGCTTAGGGCGCTAGATTCCTAAGCTTGGGGCTTGTACTGGATGGCCACGCTTTGAAAAATATATGCAGCCGCCAAAACGCTTAGGACTGAAGGCTTCCAGGTCTTTCATCGCCAGTCCGCTTTTGCTAGGCTCTGCAGTGACCGTAGCCCCACACACACAACAAAAGGAAGACCACTGGGCAGTTCCCCTTCCTATCACCTGCAACACTGCGCCCAAATCCGCCACGCCTTCCAGGAAGCATTACCAGACGCTGGCAGTGCCCCTGCGATAAGCAAGCTACCTGCCGAGGCTGTTGCCATTGAGGAAAGGCTGTAGTGGAAGGGGACTGGGGTGGGCAGCCAGGCCTTGCTTCCCTTGGCTCGTCAACACACAGCACAATGTTTGGGGAAGAGAGGGGGCTACGGAGGCCCTTTAAGTTCTGTTTCTCTAATATGCCCCCCCACGACTTCTCAAGTGGGCTCCAGGGAGGGACAGCAGAGCTTACAGTGGCTGGTTTGGGTTCGTTTGTTCCATTACACTTTTCTTATCATGAATATGTTCAGATGGATCATAGTCTTATCATCCCCGCCAGCATGATGCTGGCAGGGGATGATGGGGAGCTTGCAACCATAACATCTGAGGGCCGAAGTTTGACACTCCATGGCTTAGGGAAGTACAAATGCACCATTTTGTATTTACAAAGCCTTCGCTGCTTGTACTCACTCTTTGGGAACGGGACGCGACGCCTCGGGCTTATAAATGCCTCGGAGCCGGGATAACTGTAGCCCCTTCAGGTTCAAAGGCTCAAATCGAAGGAGTCTGTTGAGGAAAGGTGAATTCAGAGGCTGCAGGCAAGGCACTTAAATGTGCTTCCAAGCTGTGACTGCTTCCAGGTATTTGGTTTTTAGTCAGGATTTTACCTACTCAGGGAAAGCAGGTCTAGAGCAGTGGTTCTCAACTTCTAACGCTGCAACTCCCTTTAATATAAGTTCCTCACGTTGTGGGGACTCCTCTAACCATAAATTGGTATATATAAATATAAAAAAAGCATCATTTTCCAATGGTCTTAGGCCACTCCTGTGAAAGGGTCAATTCTAGGTTGAGAACCGCTGGGTAGAGCTTCCAATGGCAATTTGCATCGGAGTTTGGGGAAGGGGGGGGACTGGTGCAGCGCTGGCCTCTATTTGCTGGCGACTTCACGTGAGACAAACTCTTCTAATTTTAAGAGAGGCATTCTCACGGGAGGAAACAGCCTGATAAAAACAGAGAGCCAATGAACAGTGACTGTAAAACATTTTAAAAGGCTTAACAATAGGCACATCAAACTATCCTACGATCCTTGTGGTAAGCAACGACTGGGATTCTGAGGCCCTTACACCCTCCCCTGCCTCCACTTGTCGCCTTGTAGAAATCGGGATACACCAAGGGAAACACTCCATCACATGGGGCCTCTATTCCAGTCACCCTTCCCACCTCAGGGCATAGAAGACGGGTGGGCCAACCTGTGGAGCTCCAGACAGAGTGCATAGCTGGGCCCGGACCATGCCTGGGGCACACTCTGTGCTTTGCCTGCCCTCAATGCCATTAATTACGGTGCCTCTGTTCTATTCTCCCACGCCACTTAGTTCTTCCATGAACTTTTTTCTAGGCTGAACGTAAGCCTGTTCATAGTTCAGGGTTGTAACATTTTGATAGACCATATCTCTGAGGAGGACCTTAGATTCCTAAGGTCTCCTGGGAAGTATAGTTCCTATCAGGCCGCTTTCCAGCCTAAACTGTGAATAGGCTGCTTTTGGCCTGAAAGTTCTGAGAAAAGGAACTAAGGCAAGTGTGGGGTGGTGGGGGCAGCAGCGCATGGAGGCGTGGACATGAGGGAAAGGGCGCAGGGGCTGTGTTCAACCTTCCCACTCCTCCCCTGGCAGCGCCTCGCAGCAGTGCCACCCTGCCCCCTTGCAGGAAGCCACTGGTTCCAGATGTTCGTGGACTACACCCACTCAGCCAAATAGGGCATGCTGGCAGGGCTGGTGGGAATTGCAGTCCACTCACCCATACACCATAGGTTGGCCACCCCCTGGCATAGATGAATTAATTTTGATGTAGAACTTTTCATATTTTAGGGTGTGCTCTTTTCTCACGGGTACCTCCTCCTCTCAAAGCAATATGCCCTCAAGGGAGAATCTGTCTCTAGAGGCCACCTTCTTGGTGAAGCAAACCTGCCCAGAGATGCAGCAGTGGAAGTCTAGTCCACTGGGATGGCCAGTTCTTTTGCAATGGGACTGTTTTGTGTTGGCTATTTCTGGATCTAGGGATCCTTTTTGGGGGCATTCAAAAGCAAGGGTGCTCTAGAATCTTGAACACTGTGTTGGTCTACTCCCCGTGAGGAAATCCAGGGAAGTGGGAAGCGCACGCAATATCAGCCTAGGAAACATTCTTCCTCTGCAACAGAAACCGCAAGGCACAATTCTTTCAGAATTTATTGACAAGTTCTTTACAAAAAGAAAAGACATCTTCAGAAACAGCATGCATCTCTTGCTTCTGGCTTTCAGCCGCGGCAAAATTATTTATGAAGTTCACCTCGTTTCTGGCAAACATGAGAAGCAATAAATATGTTGGTGCTGTCTCCAAAGCTCTTAACTCCCTGGAGTATCAGGCCTGGGCTGCCATATTCCAAGCCTTTGTCCAAAGGATACATACTAAGTTTGGGGTATATCACGGGTGCTCAGTAGGATCCCGTGTTGTTATTGAATTAAAAAAGTGGCTTTGAGTTTGATGGAGCTCTAGAGTCGAACCGGTTCTAGCCACTATTGTGGAGCAATCTAGCAGGCCAGTAGGTGTTCCTTGAAGGAAGGATTATTGCCCCTGAGGAAGGCTCCACCACCAGTGGAACAGAAATCTGTGATCCAATCCTGGGATTCTACCTCATTGTCCAAAGGGCCATCTTCCACCATACGGCAGCTTTGTAACTAGAAAAGAACGCGACACCTGACAAATACATCATAAACAGCATCTTCAAAGCGTCAAAAATTCCTGAAGGATCCTCCAGAGTTTCTTGAATCCCCAAATGGCACACATAAGACTCCGCCAACCATTCTGCCTCTAAGAGATTGTGACGATAGAAGAGACCCTTCCCCAATATAAATAATACATCTGTGTCCCACACATTAGGCCGCTGGCTTATTTTCATGGGCTATGTTGAAAAAGGAGAGGTGGTGGTGTTGCTTTAAACCATATTAGTTCCTCTGTCTTTGTCAAAGGCAATATATTCTGATGCCAACTGAAATATTTATCCTGCTAGCGAAGCTGCTCTTCTGTGAAAAAAGGCTTCTTGTGGAATTCTGCCGCAGATGGTGACGAGTAACTCCAGCTACGCTAAGCCCATCAATGCCTGCTGCTAGCAATGTATTCTCAAAGGCCATGCACAGAAGCAGGTCATTTCTTGTCCAGCACCCACCAAGGGCCACTTAATGGTTAAGTTTTATAGGAGGTGGGATTCCTGCAACACAAGACCCACCATGAGAGGCTCTTGAAGAGTCCAGCTTCTTCACTTTCCACATCAGAGTGTTTTAAATTGCCCAGAAATGTTCCCTTCCTTTTAAATTGCCCAGAAATTTTCTCCTCTCTACCTAAATGGAGCAGCAGTGGCAGAGGAGGTTAAGAGCTCAAAGGTATCTAATCTTGAAGGAACTGGTTTGATTCCCAGCTCCTTGCCGCCTGAGCTGTGGGAGGCTTCTATCTGGGGAATCTAGATCAGCCTGTGCACTCCCCACACACGCTTCAGCCAAGTGGACTCCTTGGGCGAAGCTCAGCTGGTGCCTGGAGCCTCCTCTGTTCCCACCCACCTCCCAGGGTGTTTGTTGTGAGGGGGAAGGGCAAGGAGATTGTCAGCCCCTTTGAGTCTCCTGCAGGAGAGAAAGGGGATATAAATCCAAACCTCCTCCTCCCTCCTCCTCCCCTCTTCTTCTTGTTGGCAACTAGTTTTTTGAGGGGGAGGCAACTCAGGTGTTTTTCCCACCTGGGGACAGGCTTGCAACACGGGCCAGGGCATTTCCAATAATCGCAGGTTTCCACAGTTTTCCTTCTGTTCCTGGTCTCCCTAACGGAGCCAGTTCCTAACTCCTAATCGCCTTCAGAATTTTTTTAAAAAATCAGATTGTTGTAACAGTAATGACCCTTTAATTCCTAGCCAGGTCATTCCAAAAGTAAGCTATCAAATCTACAGCCTGGCCTCCAGGCTAAAGAAACTAAGAGCAATAAAGCAAAAAAGCAAGGCTGCACAGAAGTAAACAATCTATAAGATAGTCCATCATACAGTAAATGTCAACTATAGGTGTGGATCTTTCAATGAAGAAGTCCAAATGGGTTTTGTAAATATCTATTTATAATTAATGTAATACATGAAAAAATGATAATTCCTTTCTAATGCACTAATTGTATTCTTTTCCAAACATTTTTTTCATATATTTAAGAAAATAAGTACAGACCAATAGAATAGAATATATTGTGTAATTTATTAGAGTGATAATTGTACATGTGTGTTTTTAAAACAAGTGTTCAAGCAGTTTCTTTTGGCTATGCTCATTTCACAGAAATCGGGTGTCTTGGACTTCTAACAAACATGAGGAAGACACGGGTTGAAAACACCATCAGCGCCAGCATAGAATTCTTTTCACAACATTCTGCTTTTTCATTCAGTATTGCAGCTGACTTCTTCTCTGGATCACACCTGGACTGACATTTACTATATGATGATGGACTATCTTATAGATTCATGAACGGGCATTTATTATACAATACGATTTGAGTATGTCTTTTAAGGCATGTTATTGAGTCACTTCAATACAATAGTCACTAATAATATGCCTCCTAACAGTCCAGGTGCCGCTCTGGAGCGCTTCGCAGAAGGCCATTGCTCTCACATCCTGGCATGCGAGCCCTAATGGCACCTGGTACTGCGAGTAGCAGAGAGCTGACCATAGATGACTCTGGTCTATCCAGCTGGCTTTAATTTTTTTATGTTCTGGTCTTCACTTATTTACTTGTGTGCAACCTGCTTTTGCCTTGTGCTCATGGATTCTTTAGCCTGGGGCCAGAATTGCCTAACATTACTGCTGCACTCATTGTTCTCCATTTTAAAAGTAACCTAGGGATCCCAACCGCTAGAACCTACAGGCATCTCTGGAATTTCATGTGCTCCAGGCAGGGTCTCTAACCTGTGGCCTCCATGCTCATAGACTACAATTCTATCAGTTCCTGCTGCATGTAGCTAACTGGGAATTCAGTTCCATGAACATCTGAGAGTTACAGGAAGCTGCGGTAGACCCTGGTTGGTGGTACAGCCAAAATGGCTGCCACTGAAATGAGAGCCAGCCATAAATGTATTGCTGTAACTCACCTGCAACCTTCGCCACCCAGCCGCATGGTCGCTAAGCAGCAGTAATGGCAGATGCTTAAGGCGGCTGAAACAAACAAACCCTGTAGAGCCAATCAAGGTCCAGTGGCTAATCAGAAGCTGGCAGATAAAAAAGCCCTCCCAACTGTCCCGGCCTAATTTCTTGAAAACTCTTGGCTGGCTTCTTAAGAAAGGCATCACTCTCAGCCAACTGGGGATCTCCTGCAATCAATTAGAACTCCTTCTGGGTAAAAGCCCACTTTTCTTAAAAGTTCTATAGCAATTAGGGCCAGCTCTGTGGCCTGCTGCTTCTCCTGGATGCAAATGACTGGGGGTGGGGGAGCTTTGTTCCAGCATGGGCTTCTAATTGACCTTTGGAACCCCTTGCTCTAAGCTTCCACCCTTTTGGGAGAATGCCTCTCCCCCCCCCCAGAAAAAAGGGCTGGGAACCTTAGATACACATGTTACGATGCTCTGACACTTTAATGGTCTGCTAGATCGCTTTTTTAAATAAAGGCTCTCCAGGGGCAGAGGGGACGACTGCTGTGAAAGGGCCAAGCCAGAAAGATCTCTGCTCTCCTGTCTCCAGTCCTCCCTGGCCCCCCCACCCCCTTTACTGTGATCCTTCCTAAAACATAACAGCCAAGCAGGATTGGGAGCAAAGAGTAGGGCGAAAAGTGGGGGAAAGCCCCAGGAAACACAGGTGAAACTGGCTACAAAGCTGTTTCTGAGGGCAAGTGCCCCTCGTGAACGGCATTCAAAGCAGGCTACAGATGACACAAGCAGCTCCCTGACTTCCCAAGTGAAATTGCACCTTGGCTCAAGTGCAGTGCTCTGGCCCCAATTCTTTCGCTTGTGAAACGTGATATAGCAAGAGATGTGTAAATGCGACAATGGGGACTGCTGCCCTCTGGCTCAGAATGTTCCTCTCCAGCCTCCACCCAAGCCAAAAAGCAGAGCTGAGGTTGTGCATATGGAGGGAGCTGGGGAGGCTTAGCCAAGAGATGGAGGCTTTCAACTCCCCGGTTAATTTTGCTTAGACTGTCACAGTGGCTACTCTCTCCATAGGATGCCTGTTCTCCTACTCCAGCCCCGTGCCACCATGCAGGCTGGGCTTTCAGCAGCTGGCAGGGGCTGATGGGAATTGTCATCCATGGCATCTCGGGAGAGCCGTGAGGCTGCAAGACCCCCGTGACCCTGGGCATTCTCAATCTTGAGCAAACCAGGCAGCACCCGGAGCTCACCTTGGCAGGCAGAGCCTTCTGTCCAAGCGTCTGGCTGAATGACCAGCACAGCCTCCTCCGTACTGGCGGGATGCAAGACAAAAGGCGAGATTGATTTCTCCAGCTTGCCTGAGGGCTGAGAACGCTGAGCTGTCCTTCACTCTGCAGAATCCTGTTTAATGTGGACTCCGGCGAGGGATGGTGAAACTCCAAGTAACGAGGTCTATCAAAATCCAGAATTCAAGAGGGCTTAGAGGACAGTTTACTCTAGAGCTTGTACAAATGAACCCGCTTCGTGTTGATGTGTTTGGGGCTGTGCAGGGATGTGGTGGAGGAAGGGGAAGGGTGGAGGATGTAACGGGATGAGTCTGAAATTGTGCATCGAGGAATGTAAATTCTGTGCGTACAATGACAATAAATGCTTATGCTTATGCTTAAGAGAGGAAGCCAGCATTGTGATAAAGTTTGATTCTGCCGCCCTACATTAACGGACTTTGCGGCTTCTATACAGGGCCGCCGAGTCAACGAATAGCAATAGGCTTCCGCTGGGTGAGAGGGCTCATTATTTCATGCGTCCCAGTCCCCAACTCCATACCATGACTTTGAGAGTATTTTAAATCAGTAACGTCAGCTCCTATTACTTTCATAACAATTTCACGATGGACAATTCCTCCCAAAGGCCCCTGCAGCTGGTGGGAGGGCCGTGGGCTGGAGCATAGAAAATGGCACCGATATGGGTGGGACGTGGGACGCTTCCACTCAGCTTCCGTCTCACCTGGCAGTCATCCCGATTTCTTGGCAGCAAGCTTTATGGAAATAACCAAGTTGCAAAACACGTGAAGGAAATGCAACAGAGTATTGTCGGCTGGGCTTTCACGGCCGGATCGTATTGGTTATCCAGCTAAAGGGCTGGTCCGGTGGATCTTGTTCCTGTAATCTCGGCTTCGTATCTGGTGGCTGGCATCTTCAGGAGGTAAGTTATCATGAGAGAATACTGGACACAGTGTGTACAGACTCTCCAGTTATTTTCAGCCACAGATGAAAGCGAACATTGCGGTCACATCCACTTTCTGAGACTACATGGCCATTAGCCTGAAAACCTACCTACAACCAATGTAAATAGATCTGGTGAAAGCACTGTGATGATGTAAAGCGTGTGGGTGGTGGTGGTGGTGTCTTCGCTTCCAGTAGCATCCAATCTGGAGCCAAACAACTTCATCGGGGAAACTCACATCAGGCGATGGAGAACTCAGACCTAGCGCCCAAATTCAAAACCTAAAATCCAGCGCGCTACCACGCAATAACTGGAAACTGAGGTTTCGGTTTAGGAAAGTGCCAGTTGCCTCTGAGGCTTATGTTACTCGAGTGTTTGGTGAAGCAACTGCAACGCTCGGAATATTTAAATCGCTAACCCGGAGGGCTTACCCAGAAGCAAGCCCCATTACAGCAACCGAAGCTACTCCCAGGCAGCTGATCAGCGCCAGGCCAGCTTAGGTAGTGTGATTTTCGCTCCCCCATATGATGGGTCCCTCTGCACGCTGCTGCCCACAGAAAGGGACTCTGAGTGCCAAATTCTGGCACCCATACCTTACAGGTTTGCCACCACTGTGCTAGATGAAAACAAGAGTAGAGGAAGCCCAATCTTGAGAAGCAGAGGCCGCCCTGCACCTGACAGGCCGCATTATAGGGACCGAGGCTACACTGGAAGCTGCCAACTCCCCACTGCTACTGCCGCTTTCCCGCACATGAGCAACAATCTGTGCCTCTTTCTGAAGGAAGAGTAATTTCAATCTGCGGCAGCTCTTTGGTGAAGTGAGTGTGGTTTTCAGAGCAACTGGTCACCTCACTCGGCTGACAGGCTGGTCCTCACATAAAACTATCTGACAGCAGGGCTCGGCAAAAAACTCCTCGGTGCCACTGCAGCCTGCTTTACAGTGGCCCTGAGCTCAGCTGCTGTCCACCATCACTGGCCCGCCACCTTGGCGGGATACAGCCCCTTCGAGGGTAACGCTTTCGCACACGCCTTTGTCTGGCGCTGTTTCCACGCCCTGTTTCAACCTTCAGCCAGATATTCAGATAGGCACTACTGTCGAAATGCGGAGAACAGATGAGGCTCCTTCACTAGGGAGGCGCCTCGCGACAATTCACCTCATCTGCTCCAGCTGGTCTCATGAAGTCTCTAGGCTTACAGGAGAAGACAGGAGAGAGGCAATGAATGTTAAACTCAAGGCTGAAACTGTTCCTCAAATCTGCTTAGATAGCAGGATTTTAAAGAATGGACTCTCGTGAACTTGAAAGCAGTTGTTTTATACATTCTCAAGAAAGGACGATGCATTTAATTGGAGGAGCAGTGCATGAGCGCTAAGAGAGCAGGTGCACTCTATCTGGAGGAACTGTTTGATTCCTTGCTCTGTCATTGAGCTGTAGAGGCTTATCTGGGAATTCAGATTAGCCTGTGCACTCCCACACACGCCTAGCCAAGTGATCTTTTGGGCCAGTCACAGCTCTTAATGGAGCTCCTTCCTTTCAGTCTCCCACCCACTTACATAGGTTTGTTGTGAGGTGGGAAGGGCAAGGAGATTGTCAGCCCCTTTGAGCTCCCCTGCAGGAGAGAAAGGGGATATAATCCAAACTCCTCCTCCTCCTCCTCCTCCCTCCTCTTCTTCTACACACAACCATCCAGGGACAGGGTTTGTTTTAGGGACATATTCTGAAGCCAAATCTTCTGCACCTTCTGTGTTTGCAAATATTTATTTGCTAACACAGAGCAGCAGGAAGTTCTGCTTGGAGTTTTCAAAATGAGTGTTCCAGCATGATTCAGCATTCAGGAATGTGGCTGTTGTGCACAGCAAAACCCATCTTATCTCTTCCCTTTGGCTATTAGGAAACAGAATAAATTATGCAAAAGAAGTAAACCGATGCACATTAATTTGCGCAACATATCTGCTGATAGAATCCATGTTTCCTGGGGCAAGGCTCTAAACTAGAGATAAATGTCACCATCAGCCTAAAGAATGTCAGGGCGTTGACAATACTAGGTTGCTTCCCACCACCCCTCAAAGATACCAAACCTCCTCCTGTTTTATACGATCTTTAAGTTAATGAAAGAGGAGCCAAAAGCTGCCTCCACACACCTCCATGAAGAGAGTTTTCTAATCTACATGCCAACTACTTCTCAACCCACTCTTCAAAGGCTCCAGCTGGTCACCTTTTGCATGTCCGCGGAATGGCCCATAGCAGCAAAATCTCCGCCTCGGAACAGCTGGAAAGAGAAGTAAAATGTGTTGAAAGAGGCAATACAGCTGGAGAGGAAAGCCAAGGCTCATATGAGGCGGGCCAAGTTTACACTTTGCCTATGTTTGAATTTGTGAGCAATGCACAACATCGGCTAGCAGTCCGGCGACTGAATAGCTTTATATTTTTACTCAATCACAAGTGAGCACAGAGCCTACATGTGGGCTTATTGTGGACAACTAATGCCCCAGTCTCTGCAAATATTCAGTTTAGACCATGTTACCTCAGCGCCGCTAGCTCTTGCTATGGAGCAAAGGGCGACTGGGACTTCCGGCCGGGGCTGGATGCCCTGCCTTGATGCTCTGCCTCAACCTGAAAACACCCTAAACGCCCTTACCACGCCTCTGCCACAAAGTGCCCACCCAGCCTCCCATTGGCACTATGCCCTGGGAGCAATTTTATTGCAGAAGCACAGAGAGTAATGTGCAAAATCCAAACTGAATGGTAAGAACATCTGGCTTTGGACAATAAATTTTACTTAACACCGAAAATGCCGCTTACACGAGCCTTGTAGGTTTATCGGGCTTTCAGATACGGCAACTCGTATTTCTATTGAGTTTAGGAACCCTTCATTGATGTGAACTGTTGAATGATTGTATGCTTTGACTTATACTTGTAGAAACTGGGGCATGAGTTGTCTAATAGTCCACATGCAGACCCCGTTCACACTAGTGACGGAGTACAACATTCCGCTATATTCAGCCCTACTGACTGCTAGCTACTATGAATGTCTGCTTTGATTACTAAGCAGCCCTTTGTATTTTCCGTCTGAATTTGGGGTTGATCTGGCGTAAACTAAAGGGTTTAAAAAAGGTTTCATAACAGAAATTTACGTAGGAGTTAACCAACACCGCCTTCCTGGTACTCAGTCAAGGTTCCAGTCATTCATTCAGAACTCTCCTTTTTCTCTTCTTCACAAATACTAAACCAGGGTATTCATTGAAAAATGCTGGGGAAGAATTAGGACTCGCAAAGGAAACACTTCTTCACGCAAGGTGCGTGATTGCGTTTCTGAATATGCTGCCACAGGAGGTGGGTGATGGCCACTCACCTGGATAGCTTTAAAAGGGCTTGGATAGATTTGTGGAGGGATAAGTCAATCTATGGCTCCTAACCTTGATCTCAGATTCCCAAATGCCTTAGCAGACCAGGTGCTCCAGAGCAGCAGCAACAGAAGGCTACTGCTTTCACACCACGTGAGCTCCGCACCTGCGGGCTACCGCAGTAGCAGAGTGCTGGACTAGGATGGACTCTGGTCTGATCTTACAGGCTAGTTCTTATGTTCTTATGTTCCACCTTCTCCTCCCACCTTCAAATCTGCGCTGCCCATTCTGCACAGTATCACTGGTGGCCAGCTGCCTGGCCTCCTCCTCTACCCATTATCCTGAAAAGACTGATTAATTCCAGAGCCCATTCAGGGCCCCCCGACGACACATGGCTCCTTTCCTAGGCATTCGGTGCTCGTGGCAAAGGGCAAGTCCCCAGGGCAGGAAGAGGCTGAAGATCCTGCTGTCCCGGGATTATTGTGAACTTCGAAGGACTGCACTGCAGTCAGGGACAAACTGAAGGAGCTTGACCTACTGCGACCCAGAGACACACCGCCTGTGGGGATCAAAAGGTAAACTGAAAATATCCACTACACTATAGCTAGGGGAATATTCTAGAAACAGGCTCTATGGGAGCGTCTGCGGCAGGGCAAGGATGAACAGGGATAAATACTCACAGCCAGCAAAATGAGAAGAAGAGCTTGAATTTATACCCCCCCAATCTTCTAAGTAAGGAGGCCCCTAAGGGCTTACAAAACTCCTTTTGGTATAGTATGAGGGGAGGTTAAGAGCTCGTATCTTAATCTGGATGGAACTGGCTTGATTCCCTGCTCTGTCACTTCGATTTTTCGTTGAGGCTTCAGAATCTAGATTAGCCCAAGTAATTTACACACGCTAGCTGGCACCTTTATTAAATGCGCTTCGATTTCTGAATTCTGTTCTTAGCTCACAGGTTTGCTGTGAGGGGGAAGGGCAAGGAGATTGTAAGCCCTTCGGAGTTCTACAGGAGAGGAAGGGGATATAAATCCAAACTCTTCTTCTTCTTTCCCTTCCTGTCCCCCCGCTAAATATGACACCTTGAGAGGTAGGCAGAGAACTCCAGAAGTGAACTATGACTGGTCCAAAGTCCCAGCAGAAATACAGGATCAGGAATCAAACTGGTTCTCTAGATTAGAGTCCACCTCCTCTTAACCACCTTGACCGGGTGGTGGCTGAGGATGGAATGCAGAGCTTAGGCTCTCTATGGGGGGTTCTTCTACTAAGAAACCTCAAGGAGCACACCTTCCCCTGGAAGAACTGCCTGTTGGTGGAAAACACTGAGCCTGGCGGGACCAAGCAGTTTTAATTTCTTCCAAGGGGAATTCTGTGTTCAGGGGAGTAAAATCAGCACACAGAGCCTGGAGGAGAGGGAACTGTGCGCTGGTGGGAGAAGCGCCGCAGCACAACCCTCAATGTGCCATGTCAAGGCTTTCACGGTCGAATCACTTCGGGGTGCTGTGTGGTCGCGGCTGTATGGGTCGTTTGTTCCAGCATCACTGACGCTTCTGCATCTGTGGCTGCATCTTCAGAGGACCTGATAGTAGGAATGGAAAGCAAGGGAGTATATATACTCTGGAGGTCAAAAGGTGAGGCCTCTGGAATAGGAGCAGCTCAGGCGAGTCACAAAGAAGTCTGTAGCCTGGGAGTTTCAACACTGGCAGCTACAATAAACACAGGACAACTATAGACAATAGCAAACTGTGCTGGAAACAAAGACCAGGATAATTTTATTCAGATTTAATCTACCATTGGACCTTTGCCATTCATTGTTACTTCCAGGCTAGCAGGACTTTGTGGATCGAAGTAGCTGTGGGCCATCGCATTCAGAGGGCCTCACCTTTGACCTCACAGTATATATACTCACTTCGGTTTTCCATTCCTACTATCGTAGATCCTCTGAAGATGCTGCCAGCCACAGATGCAGGCGTAAAACTGTGAGAGAATGCTGCCAGGACACGCCATACAGCCCGAAAACCACACACAGCACAAACCTCCTCACTTGACTGCTTGAGAAAACCCTGGAGGCAACTCCGCAGGGCTGTGTCCGCATTTATCATCATAGCTAGCAAAAGAAAGGCAGTTAGTAGGAGAGGAAAATAAACTGTCAACAAAGCCTTTCAAGCCCCCCCTTTAGTCAGGTGGAACGACTCCAGAGGCAACTCCGCAGAAGTTTGCACTTAAACCCCATCGTTAGCTTCCTTTTCTATTAGATCAGAACTCTGTGTTTTCCAGATGTTAGAACTATACCTCTTATCAGCTCTACCAGCATGGCCAATTGGCCATGCTGACAGAGAGGCTGATGGGACCAGTAGTTCCTGAACAACTGGAGAGCCGCAGGTTCCCTACCCCTGTACTAGACTGTCAGGCTGCAGCTAACTTTGCGCAGAGGTGTACAAAACAATGTTCCGAAAGATTGCTGAATCCATTACAGGAAGGGACTTTGAAAAATCCAAACAGCAGTGAATTTCTTTCCGCCTAGGCTAGCTTTAATAATACAAAAATGTAGCACGAAAGAACAAATCACGCAGGTCCAACCAGCAACCTGTCTCTTTGTAGATCGGGAGCGCACCAAAAGCAAACAAATTCAGAGGAAATTCACTGCTGGCTCATGTTTGCAGCAGCACTCCATGGAAATTATTTATACTCGATGCTTGATTATAGGCCCCACCTGCAAAAGCAGCAGCTGTGAGCTTGCTCTTTGAATTTGCAGCCACCTGCGCTTTGTGACAACGGTGCTCGAATGTAAACTTCTAAAAAAAGCGTCATTCTGCATACCACTGAGCGTACGACTTCAGCTGTAGAGATGGGAAGGCGCGTTTACAGTCCACAATACCCGTTAAGGCTAATTATGTAGGTGGAGTAGGTACTTTTGCAACATTTCCAGGATAGAGTGCCTTCCTTGTGCAAAATAGTATTTACACACAGTATAATTTCCATTAACAGTGGTGCATTTTCCATCACTCCTAAGAGGTTTACTTATGTTCAGTGCGGTACAATGTAAATCATACTAGAATTTTCCCCTTGTGCTGCTCTTGACCAGGCTAGGTATGTGGATAGCTGGGGGGGGGCAATAATTTCCTGATATAAGGTAGCTTCTGCTCAAGAAAAAGAGGCAGAGTTTGGGAACATTCCCATGAACAAACATTCCAAAAGGTGAGGTATACTCCTTTGGCATCTCCTGTCTTAAATAAACGCGTTCACCTTCCAGCAGATTCCCTTGCTCTCTGGGGCCCTTGATGATTTCTCCCATTGCTTATGTCTCCTCTCACTTCAAAGTCCTCCTAGAAGATAATACAACAAAACAAAATCAATCAAATGGGCCACGTGATAAACTGATTTTGAAGTTTCTGGATCAAAACCTTTAAACAAACGCAGGTTGATGGTGACAAGGATGGGTGTTGATTAAAGCCTATAGTAGGGGGGGCTGATGGGAATTAAACTATGAACATCTTCGAGAGCCACAGGCCAGCAGCAGAGATGAATTCTTGTCACCTAGAAAACAGGGGTCAAAGCAAACTCTGGGCGGCTACTCTCCAGATGTTCGTCAGGACTGTAATTCCTATCAGCCCCGCCAGCATGGAGTACCAGCTGATCGGCTAAAGTTAAAAGGAAACAAAACAACAAAACAAAAATTATCAATATTAGAAACAACCCATTCAAGCGATGTTTTGGGACATAAAACAGCTTTAAAACAATGACTGACATATCCCCCCCAGAACAAATCCGAAACATACCCAGAACACTATTATTAAACTGATATTTTCTACATCTGTTCTCATCCGAAGTTACGCTTTAAAGTGAACAGCAAATAGATAAAGAAGTGTCCTCTAAATTACCCTCCTACCCAAATCTTAATTTGAAAACAGCAGGAAAACTTTAAGCATGGAAGCAGCATTTAATTCTACTTAGCACCCTTCCTTCCTTCTGAAAGTGACTGCAGCACCCCTTGTATTCAGGACCAAAAAAAAAAGGACCAGTTACGCTATCAAGAACTGAACATGATTTGAAGTTTCTATCTTGGCGATATAAAAGAAGCTGTGATCACCATAACACCGTCAGCAACTTCTTTACCTAACACACACCCATTGTGGGTTTCTTCCATCTGATAACACCAAGAACTTAGGTCAAAATCTAACAGGCCCTCAATCTGCCAAGTGTGGTCAGTAGTACTGTCGAAAGCTTTCACGGCCAGATTCAATTGATTCCTGTGGAGTCTTTCTTCAGAGGGGAGCCAGAGCCTATAGATCTTGTTCCTAACGTGCCACAGATGCAGGCGAAACGTTAGGAACAAGATCTACCAGACCACGGCCACACAGCCCAGAAAACCCACCACAACCTGTGGTCAGTAGTGTTAAAATCCCACACCTCTGAAATGTCAGTACCAGAAATGTTCTGGTAACATCACTGTTGTCATTCCTGAGAAACTGCAAACCTCCCTAGGTGGTGGGCCTACGTGCTGAGGCAGGGTGTTTCTAAGTTGCCTCTTTGGTTTTGAATTCTGCTGATTTTATTAGGTCGCTCTAAAAAAATTGGTTCATCTTCTTTCTTTTTGACTGACTCAGTTTACATCTCAAGAGTCAACGCGGCATAGTGGTAAGAACAGCAGACTCCTCACCTGGAGAATCAGGTTCAATTCCCCAATGCTCTGCATTATTTTAACGACTCTTGGTCAAATACAGTTCCTCTCTAGAACTCTCTCGCCCGCAGGAGGCGAGGCAAAGGCAAACCACCTCTGAATGTCTCTTGCCTTGAAAATCCGATGAGGTCGCCGTGAGTCAGCTGTGACTTGACAGCACTTTCCCTCACTACCAATTTATACCTCACGTTTACCCTCACTAGAGACTCGAAGGGGTTTACGCTGTTCTTTTGTTTTCCATTTTATCTCCCCAAGAACCCTATGAGTGTGTGTGAGGGTGGTCCTATCACCCTCAGCAAGCTTCCACGGCAGAGGTAGGATCTGACCCTGAGTCTCCTGAATCCTAGTTTGAGAAATCACTAGACCACACCAGCTCACAAAATCAGCAGGGTTGCATGCTGTATTCTCTAGCATGATGCCAAACTCCAAATCTGCAACTGGCATTAATAAATGGGGGTTGAGACAATTCAGTGCCAAGGTTGTCTATATTGTACTGGTTCTGTTAGTCTAGATCAGCAAGAACAGAATCCTGACACACTGTATGCCCTCACAAATATACTGCGTCACAAGCGGTCGTAGGTAAAGCCTATAATCCCTGTGTCCAACTATTTTGGCGGAGGTGTTGTGGGTTTTCCAGGTTGTATGGCCGTGTTCCAGGCCATATAACCCAGAAAACCCACAACACTCTAGTGATTCCAGCCGTGAAAGCCTTCAACAATATTTTGGCTCAGCTTTGGTGAAAATGAGATGCCAAAAAAATTGGAAATCGGCAAATTCTACCTATATTAATCCTTCTCTCTTTAATGGATGGAAAAATCCCTGCATGAGTCACTTTTCTTACTCACTCAGAGGGACAAGACCAGAATTTTCTATGACAACCAGCCTGTCCTCTCCAGCAAGAGAAACCCTTTTCCAAAGCTTTGGAACACAATGAAGGTTGGGTAGCTAAAAGAAATAAAAATCTCTACAAGAGAAAATTAGATTGTAACAGGAAAGATTAGAGTTTAGGCAGGTAGGCAAATAACCAGTGACAGGGTGAGAGGAGAAGGGAGGAAGCTGAGATGATGTGCTGAATTTGATGAACAATAATAAAGAAACTAGGCCAAGCCGCTTACTCTTGACGTGGTGTCTTAGGAGTCAGCAAACTGTGGAGAAAGGAAAGAGAAGTGCTGGTTGACAGGGAGATCTTAATTAAAAAGTTAGAATGAAAAAGTCCCCAAAAGGGGACATACATTAATTAGAATGTAGATAAATGTTTTAAAAGTTTTCTCTTTTCTCTTTTAAATGGAAATAATTTGTATGCCATTAAAGGTTAAAATGAATGAATTAGAATGTAGAATGAAATGTACACACTGGACATGAAGCCAGATGATAGCAAATATGTAAAAATAAAATCAAATACTGATCAGAAAGTTCACTTCGTACTGAACCTTTCCAAAGCAATAACGCTCTATTACCGACACAGCATTTTAAAGAGATTAGCAGATAAAGGCCAAAAGATCCAGATCAGAATTGAACCCATGGGGGGCCAAACTCTGTAATCTTAAAAGCCATTGTCTCCTTTTTAAAACAAGATTTTTCATTTTGATTTCTACAAACCTGACCAAAGAAAATCAGAGGGGAAAAATATATCCAGCGGTTACTGGCAAACCGAAAAATAAGAAAGCCACAAAGGACCATCGTAAGTGGCAATAGTCAAACTACTGGTGGGATGGTGCTGTAGCTACAGCATTATAAAGCCAAACCATTTGAGTTAAAATGTTACCATATATTGAGCTGGGCTCACGCTAGGAGCCAGACCCCAAAACTGGAACTGACGGAGCCTCCTTACCAGAGGGACAAGACCAGAATTTTCTATGACAACCAGCCTGTCCTCTCCAGCAAGAGAAACCCTTTTCCAAAGCTTTGGAACCTTCAGATGTTCATGAACATCTGGAGAGCCGCAACCAGAGGTGGGATCCAGCAGGTTCTCACAGGTTCCCAAGAAGGTTCTCACAGGTTCCCAAGAACCCACTAATTATTTGTGTGTGCCGAGAAGGAGTTACTAATTGGTGATTTTGCCACGTGATTTTTGCCTTAGTTACGCCCCTTCTCGCTTCCCTCAGCAGTAGCTCGCAGAGTCCTTAGAAGCAGCTCCAGTTTGGTGAGGTATTACCAGCACGCGGCGCGGCGCAACCGGGCGCTCGCGGCATTCGCTTCCACTAAGCGACTGTGCTACTACTGGCTGCCGCGCCCTTGCCATGCCCCGCCTAGAAATGCCCCACCGAATGCCAGCCATGTCCGCTGCAGTTCCCCACCCAGCCCCATTGGCACTATGCCACTGTTTGAATCCCACCACCATGGGAACCTGTTACTAAAATTTTTGGATCCCACCACTGGCTGCAACCTAGAAAGATGGAATGAGGGAGAGAATCCACTCAGCAATGCAGAAGGTGACAGATCTGCAGTGAAGGGGAGAAGGCAGAGAGGTTCCAGGAAGTGTTCACACTTACAGTGGTAGCTCACCACCCATTTCTAGCGCTTGCTGCTATACTCCAGGAAGTATTCTCTTTAGGTCCGCTTCACGCACTAGATCCTCATCCGAGAGACATTTAGCTATGAAAGATCTCAGTTAGTGCTTCGTGCCAACGTTAAATAAAAGACCAAGAATCGAAGAGTTACAAGAGGAACAGCCAGAGCCGTCAGCTTGCCCAGTAGGTTTTAAACTTTTTTCCAGTAACCTTTTATTTTTATTATGACTTTTGGGGTGCACGACAAAACAACCTCTGCAACTACCTAAACTCCGTGCAGAAAAGAAAAAGACTCCCCAATTTCTTCTTACACCAAATACTAGATTGTATCCTTAAAGTTTACCGCTTTAATTAGGAACGCTGTTACAACTAAAATGAAACATTAAATCTTAGATCATAGGTGTTCAAGACTCATTTCAGATGTTGCGGATTGTTAGTTCCCATCATCCCCTGCCAGCACGACGCTGGCAGGGGATGATGGGAACTGTAGTCCATAACATCTGGAGGGCCGTGAGTTTGACACCTGTGTCTTAGACGCTATCCCTCAGAAGATTCACACCCAAGGTTCCCTAATCTTCTATTCCTGAAAACCATTGTCAATTCAATTTTTTCTGTCTTGAGAAAAAAAAGCTTCGGGCTAAGGGCTCTTAAATTATCAATGATTCTCGAGCAGATTTCTTCTTTCTAATCAACAAAGTGTTGTTACTTCTACTTCCAATTCAGAAACGAGCTTCTACTCTAACAAATCCTGACAATAAAGACAGAGCCGCCATTAACATCTTTCTGCATCATCTGATAATATCCCCACCTACCGCTATGCCATTTCCAGCACCCTAACAGAACTGGCAGCCGCCACACGGGGAGGGGGGGGGAGTAATTCCCACGAACCCATCAATGCAACCCAGCAGATAGCCCAGGGATTATCTCTACCTGCTCGACTCCAAAAGGTAAATCATCATACACCCCACTGTAAAGTAGGATGCAATACAGACAGATGCTCCATTAGACAACATCCACGCTTGCAGAGGGCGAAGGGCTAGACCAGAGTGCCACCCGGGTGCACACTCCAGGTTTTCTCCGCGACTCTGCCCCCCCCCCCTACCTTAGTGCAGGCTGGAGAGGCATTCCAGGAAGCTGAAAGCGGCCCAGTGGGAACTACATACCTCCCATGAGACCCTGGGACTTGCAAGGTCTCCTGGGAAAGTGTGTTCCCCCCAGGCCGCTCAGCCCTGAAAGGAACTGAGGCTGCTTCTCCAGCCCGCAGCTCTGGCAGCGAAGGTGTGTGTGTGGAAGGAGTGGCCGGGGGTGCGTGGGAAGTGAGCCCGCTGGGAGGGGGGGTAGTGGTGAGATTCAGCAGGTTTGCACCACTTCGGCAGAACTGGTTGTTAAAATGGTGCTTGTAAACAACCAATTGTTAGAATTATTTGAATCCCCACTCACTGGTGGCGGCAGTGAGGGATTCCCCAGGTGTGTGTGCCCGGTGCACGCGACTCCCCCATCCTCTGGTAGCTCCGCCTCTGATCCATGCAAAGGTTGGAGCCTCGCGTTCCCAAGGGCTAGTCAATAAATAACTAGCCAGGAGGCCTCTGGGAGTTCATATACAGATCACCACTTGGAGACTCCATGCCCTGCCTATTGGACCTTGGGTGCATCTGGGGATCTCTGTCCCCTCGGCTCTCCACTCACCAGTTTTCATGATAATGCGTGGGTTGTGTCTTCTGTGAAACTCCAGACTGTGACCAAAGCGCCTTTTGGTTTCCTACAAACTTCTGAACCAGTCGCTAAAAAATAAAGTAAATCTTGGATTTAGAAAGAGTGGGTTTTATCAGCATGTTAAGCATTGTGAGATTCAGAATGTGCTTTTAAAGTAGTTTCCTTCAAGCCATGTTGAGGTACTCAAGAAGAGTATCCACTGCAGGACTGGAAAGCAACATGCTGGAGAGAGAGAGAGAGAGAGGGAGAGAGAGAGAGAGATGTATACATAAGCAGCTTTGGCCGCCTGAAAACAATCAATTCAAAGCAGAAATAATTCGCTTTCTGTCTTTAAACTACATTGCAAAGAGACTTAAAAAAATGTGGATTAAAAAAGATGCTTCTTTTCAAAGTAAACTAAAGTTTTGGCACATGCACCAAAACCCCTCAACCTATTCTTGTGCATTGACCGCACCTTTGATCAGAGAAGCCCTGCGGCTTCCAAAACCTCTTCAAGTGCAACTTTTCCTTTCCCTTCTCCAAGAAAGTGAAGATCTTTTATGTGTGATCAGCTGACTTTGGCTTTTCTCACTCTTCTCTTTTTCAGAGAGTCAAAGAAACCAAACAGGAAAGACTCTGAATTGGTATTTTCGTAAAATTACTGATGGAATTTAAAAAGCAGCAGGCAACACGGAATGAAGGAAGCGACGGGCAGGCAAAGTGGTGGTTGGCTCAGCTGGGGACACTTTGCAGCAGAATCCCCAGTTTGAACTGGAAACCGTGGGAAAATCCCCACTGTGGAGAAAAGAGCTGTGGGGAAGCACCGCCTGCATAACAGGCCATGGATTCCCATCCACCCAAAGATGCGTGTTTGGAAGAGAGACCCAAGTAACAAATATTAACCGAGTCAATAGAGAACCAGGACAACAAGTACAGTCAAACCTCCGCTTTCGCTGCTAATCCGTCCGGCAACAGGCGGCGAAGACTGAAAACGGTGTTCTTTATCTCCCTTAGATAATGCCGTTTGCGCCATGGGGCGTAATCTAGCATACGCAAACGTACACCAAACGCCAGGGGTGACTGGCTAAGACCGCAAATCGCCGTGATCCCTCTGAGGGCAACGCATTACCGAGGTTTCGACTGGCATGTGGGCCGTGAAGGAGGGGAAAGAAATGGGACAGGAGGTGATTTACTGCTACATCCCTGCCCCTCCCAAGATTGTGAAAGGTCCTACAAATCCAGACATTTGAGGGTCAAAGAGAGCAGCTGCAAGAAGACCATGGGGAAAATCCATGCCCACCCGTGCCTTTTGCTGTTGGATGGCTTGATATAACCACATATTTCTTAAAGAGGGCAGCAGGTTCCAAACACAAGGTCAGGATCAAATATGAAGGAGTCAAAAGTCACAAAGGAGTCATGAAGTGGCAGCTAACATACTGTGTTTCCCCGAAAATAAGACAGTGCCTTATATTCATTTTTGCTCCCAAAGATGCGCTATGTCTTATTTTCAGGGGATGTCTCTTATTTCTTCAAAGTGTTCTGTTCATTTCGCTGTTTTCCAAATAAAAGAAACTTTGCTACGTTTTACTTTCGGGATGCCTGATATTTCACACTTCAGCAAAACCTCTACTATGTCTTATTCTCAGGGGATGTCTTATATTCGGGGAGACAGGGTAGAAACAGGGAAAGAACCTGATCTTGATGCCAGTCCTGGACTCCTGCTCTATACTTGAGAATACACTGGCTTGGGGGTAATTATGGGATCGACGAAGGGGCTATAAGAATGCCAGAGCAGGCTTACCAGCTCCTTCGGGATTAGATGTGATGCCACCAGAGACATGCCCCTCTTGCTTGTCAGAAGCAGACTCTTGGAATCCCTTTTCCAATTAACATGACACAGCTTGTGGGAGCAAGTTTTAAGGGAGCTACTGGATCTCCTTTGGGACCCCTGCTCTGGAGCATTACGATGACATGTCCCTGGATGGCCACAGAAGATCCCTCTCCTCGGCTCCACGGCCAGGCTTAACATGAGACGCGGTTCTTTGAGGTGTCAAAGTATTTGGCGACCGAGTTCCAGTGTGCTTCCAGCAGGAGGCAACGGTGAGGCGCTGTTATTTCCACGGCCTCAACTTCCTGGTGCTTCCTAGAAGAGCAGAAATCAACTTTATCATGCAGGCAAACTTCATAGGTGCTAAATTCGCGACTGATGTCTGCTGGGAGCTTTACCGCGCTTGTGAGGAGGAGAAACACAGAGCTGGAAAGCGAGCTCAAAGGTTACCTTGTTCAACCACACACAATGCAGGAAATTCACCATTACCTCCCCACCACTGCTCCGTGCCCCCAGTGACCCCGCTCTTTGCCCACAGGAAGGCAGAAAACCCTCAAGATCCCTGGCCAATCTGGCTTGAAAGGGAAACTCCTTCCTGAACCCAACGTATGGTCCAAATTTACCAAGTATGCATGCAAAGAAGAAGAGCCACGAAAGCCAAGCACTGACATCTATTCCTAGTTCTCCTTTCATGATCAATCTAAATTCACAGAATCAGAATTGCTGTGTAATGATTATCTATTTCAGGGGTTCAGCAATCAGAAGTGTCTTCCAGATAAATTCATGGGATCATAATTCCCATCAGCTCCTGCCAGCATGGGCACTCGGCCATGCTGGCAGGGCTGATAAAATCTGGTAGCCCAAGGAATATCCTGGAGAGCCGCAGGTTGCAGACCTCTTGATCTAGCTCCAATGGTGCTAAATCATGGCACTCCAGATGTTCAATTGGCCATGCTGGCAGGGACTGATGGGAATTGTAGTCCATGAACATCTGGAGTGCCATAGGTTCACTACCATGGATCTAGCCTGTGCTTAAAGCCCCGCAAAGAAGGTGGGTCCGCTATCCCTGCTCCAAGTATTGTGCCTGTGCAGGCCCGTGGTGGAGAATTTTCTAGAGCTCTCAAAAGCACACGAGGTGCTCCCCCAATCCTCCTCGTACCACTGTACTGAGTATGGCCCGGGGGGTGGGGTGTCCTTCAGTTCCTTAAAGAAGTTTTATAGACCATCCTTCCCCATGTAGGCTCAGGGCGGCATAAAACATCATTTATAACAATAAAAGCAATAAAAAACTTACCGTATCTCAGCAATTAAGCAAACTGGCACCTATGGTTGATACCAGATTAAATTTAAACCAAACCCCTTAAAACCACCATTCAAGGTGAATCTGCCTCAAAAATAACACAATAAAAAGCCAGCTTAGTTCACTCAGTAAGTGAAACATCCGCTCATCAACTTTCGCTTTGGGCTCAGAGGCCCCTGGACCCCCCAGTCTCCTCGAGTTCTGTTAACTCTCTGGCAACCGCCTACAACTCCCCCGTTGGGGAATTTAATATCAATCAATATCCATCAGTGATAGATCAGGTTGGAGGCAGGCTGCATTTTGTGCTCACACCAGGCACCCCTGCTGGCGGAGCAAAGTGTTCCTTCCCCCACTTCTGCCTGCAGCTCACTGAAGCCGCCTCGCGTCCCTCAGGAGATTGACAGGGCACAAATGTAAAGAATGTGTTGTCGAAGGCTTTCACGGCCGGAATCACTGGGGTGCTGTGTGGTTTCCGGGCTGCATTACGGTTTGTTCTAGCAGTATTCTCTTCCTGACGCTTTCATTGCACCATCTGTGGTTGGCATCTTCAGGAAAGGATCTGGATGTTGGGAAAGCAAGCGGAGTGTATATACATGTTGGAGCGTCCAGGGTGGGTGAAGAAACATTGTCTGTGAGTAACAAAGAAGACAACCAGGTCAATAGTTGAGGGCATCTGAATAGAAGTATGAGTAACAATGAAGTCTATAGCATGGGAGTAACAATGGAGATAGCAAGGTCACTGGTGGGAGCATCTGAATAGAAGTATCCTGGCCTTTGTTTCCTTTGACTACAGTCAGATGCTCCCACCAGTGACCTTGCTATCTCCATTGTTACTCCCATGCTATAGACTTCATTGTTACTCATACTTCTATTCAGATGCCCTCAACTATTGACCTGGTTGTCTTCTTTGTTACTCACAGACAATGTTTCTTCCTGGACACTCCAACAGGTATATTTACTCCACTTGCTTTCCCAACATCAGATCCTCTGAAGATGCACAGCTTACAGATGGTGGCTAAACGCCAGAGAGAGAATGCTGCTGTGAACTCACGACCATGCAGCCCTTGAAACCACACAGCACCCAAATGTAAAGAATGAATAAATAAATAAAGCCCCCCCCTTCAAAAAAATTCGGCTCCTGGGAGACAGACAATCCGCTGGAACAGCATGCAAGGCAAACCATATCTGCAGCAGGAAAGTAGAATTGGTGGAAATTGCTCCAACCCTTCCAGTCTGCAGAACACTTGCTCCAACCCATAGAATGTAAGTGCTTTTCATGGGTTTGATTTCATTAAGAGCAGAAGTAGGACTGAAATTTGCAGTTCTTCACATAATCTACTTTTTTTTGGCTGCCCGTGAAAATTACAAGGCGTTTCTCATTGTTCCAGAACATGCAGAGAACACTTTTACTTAGCTAATAGGATGAATAGATGGTCTTCTGCCCCCAAAATATCCTGCAGAACAAAGAACAACGCTTGTGTTGGCTGCATCTTGAGTCCTGTTCAGTCTCTAGGTCGCTTACATCTCTCAAAAAAAAGGATATTGAAGAGGATAGAAAAAAGTGCAGAGAAGGGCAACAAAGGATGATTGGAGGGACTGGAGCACCTTCCTTATGAGGGAGGCTGCAGCGCTTTGGGACTCTTTTAGTTTGGAGAGGAGGCTGGCTCAGGGGATAGGATTGAAGTCTATAAAATTATGCATGGAGTAGAAAATGTGGACAGAGAGAAATTTTTCTCTTTCTCACAATCCTAGAACCTAGGGGCATCCATTGAAAATGCTGGGGGGGAAGAATTAGGAACTAATAAAAGGGAAACACTTCCTTCACGCAACGCAGGATTGGTAGCTTCTGAATATGATACCACAGGAGGAGGTGGTGATGGCACACTCACCCGGATAGCTTCTTAGTAAAGGGCTTGGACAGATTTTATGGAGGATAATCGATTTATGGCTACCAATCTTGATCCTCTTTGATCTGGAGATTGCAAGCGCCTTTAACAGTCCAAGGTGCCTTATGAGTGTTAGCAGCAGCAGAAGGCCATTGCTTTCACATCCTGCACGTGAGCTCCTAAAGGCAACCTGGTGGAGCCACTGCGAGTAGCAGAGAGCTGGACTAGATGGACTCTGGTCTGATCCAGCTGGCTTGTTCTTACGTTCTTATGGTAACCATTAAAATGGAGCATAAACCTTCATGCCCGAGAAGCCCTCCTCTCAACATCATGATTTGGAAGGTGGGCGTTTAGGTGATTCAGCAGAGGTAAGATCTTTTACTGGTGACCATGCTCAATAGAAGTTAGCAGTATTCGATGATATATGAATTTCTCAGATCTAGAATTCAGAGAAGCTGTTATCTTTTCCTGCAAAAGCGCTGGGTAAGAACTCGATTTCAATTCATTCTTAAATCCAGTTCAGGCAGAGTAGGGATTTCACCTATGGTGATTTTGATCCTAACTGCTGTAAACCATGCCTTTTAATAAACATTAATACTAAAGATTATTAGATTACTTTTAAATAAATAGTTTTATCTTATAGTATTAATTCCAGGAGTTCTTTTGTGCCCCAGATGTTCATGCACTATAATTCCCATCAGCCATGCTGGCAGGGGCTGATGGGAATTTGTAGTCCATGAACATCTGGAGCATCATAGGTTGGCCACTCCTGGTTTAACCGAACCAGTAAGTGATTCTTGACTGAGAAATACATGGTTTTTATACTAAGCCTGGAATAAACAAATACACTTCTGATCTTCCCTTATGGCCCAAAGGGAATGAGGGAACGTTTTATTGCTGACAGTTTTGTACATGAAGAGCTAAAATGTGAACTTTTCACAGCAGCTCAACAGAAGTGTAGAGAACGGGTGAGGCTTGCAAGTAGTATCAGATAATTAGCAACATCCAGTTTTATAATCTATCGTAGCCAGCATGGTGTAAGTGTTGGACGAGGACCTGGGCAATTGACTCACACCATGGGCCAGTCACACACTCTCTGTCCTGACCCTGGCTTATATATGGAGGGGAGACCTCTAAGGGGCACCAGGGGCATGATGGGAAGGCAGCCAATAGCCAATCACTTCCCAAGGTCTCTTGCTTTGAAAACCGGGTTCACCAAAAGCCAGCTGTGAATTGACAGCAAATAAACTCTCTCTACACACACATACACACCTAGAATATACTGGGGGGGTCAAGAAAATCCACTGAATCCCTTCAGCTCTACTAGTTTATGTAATGAACAAACTATAAGGCAGTGGTGGCGAACCAATTGGCCATGCTGGCAGGAGCCAATGGGAATTGTAGTCCATGAACATCTGGAGTGCCATAGGTTTGCCACCATGGCTGTAAGGTCAGGAAAATTATTTTTGGCTAGGAATCTTGACGTGACTTTAGTCTTTAAAGCTGCTGTAATAGTTTGCAGATTTATTATGAACCATTAACCACCGTAAATAGAATCACATCAGATCCCAGTTCTAGAGAGTAATTCGCATTTTTTTAGGATTTAGGAACACCTCACAGCACAAGAATGCTGTGAAAACACTCCTTCATCTCATTATTCAATCACACTTTGCCAGATGTCAAGAAGGGTGCTTGGAATAGCTAATGACACAATGGAAGAAGAAACACGGAAATAGCATCAGCCTGGAGCGGCATCTTCTCTGCTACCTTTTTTGTGGTTATTTACGATACTTCAAAGCAACATTAATACATCTCATCTCCTCAGAAAACAATTAGAACTAGGTGAAAAGCTTTTTTTAAAAAACCAAGAGGAGGACTATAATTTGTAATCGAGCCATCAGTAACTACAATCACTAGACCAGTGGTGGCGAACTTATGGCAGGGGTGCCAGAGGTGGCACTCAGGAGAAGACCCTCCTCTGTGCACGACAAACAGCCCCCCCCCCCCACACATCTAGAGCTGGCTCTGGCCGCTGGGCTCAGCAAGCCAGAGCTGGACTCGATTAGCATTAAACCTAAGACCTAATTTTGGGGAAGCAGTGTAGGTAACCCTGTTAAGCGCTGTTAAACCCCACTGATTTTCATGGGAAGATCTAAAGCACGATCCTTTACCTGGGAGTAAGCTCCAGGCTGCTGGCAATGGGGCCAGCTTCACCAGAGTAAACCCTCAGCAGATGGGTCGGATTCCCCTTTGGAAGAGTTGTACGGTTGTTTCCAAAGCAAAGCCCACCAAGCTTTACCTCCCGAAAGTAACGCGACGCCTTTGAGACCAACCGCTTTTTTTTTCAAACTAAGAACCTCAGTATTCAGGGGTTTCAATTTACCGTATTTGGCACTGCGATAAATAAATGGGTTTTGGGTTGCAATTTGGGCACTCGGTCTCGAAAAGGTTCGCCATCAATGCACTAGACAGTGTGTGACAGACTTCCCTCTGTGATACACCTCTGAAGATGCCAGCCACAGATGCAGGCAAAACGCTAGGAACAAGTTCCACCAGACCAAAAGCTGGCCAATGCGAGTCTGAAAACCCACCACAAACCAACATAATCATGTTGGAAACCCTTTATGAGTAGGTCCCAAAATATTTTCTCTCAGTGCCGCAGCCCAAAACAAATTAAAATGTTTTAGCTCAGTTCGTTGTGATCCCACTGCAAAGGCAGTTATTAATTCTTACCAGCTTCATGCCCAAAGCGTGCCATTTCATCTAAGGAGCTGGGGTGGACTTTGAAGCAGCAGTGGTGTAGAAGCAGCAGTGGCGAGGGAGGCCACAGCCTTTCGTGTAGAAACCAATCTGGAGGAGCCGGGTTTGATTCCCAAGCCCTGCCACCTGAGCCGTGGAGGGCTGGTATCCGGGGAATTCAGGATTAGCCTGTTGCACTCCCACGCACGCGCCAGCCAAGTGGACCTTGGGCCAGTCACAGCTTCTCGGGGAGCTCTCTCAGCCCCACCTACCTCCCAGGGTGACATTTTGCTGTGAGGAGAAGGGCAAGGAGATTGTCAGCCCCTTTGAGTCTCCTGCAGGAGAGAAAGGGGGGATATAAATCCAAACTCTTCTTCTTCTTCTTCTTGAAAGATTCACCAAATGTTCGTCTGGAAGTAAGTTCCATTATGAGCTAAGCATTTCTTTAAAAAAAACCTTTGAAACACGCTTGCCTGGCGGTGGATTGCAGAGCGGCTTCAAAACGCGGCAGCAGTGCATCGTGTTAAAGCAGCTGCCAGGAATCCAGGAGGGACCGGCAGTGTTGCACTGCCCCAGTCCTCCCGGAAAAGGCCATCTTCACAAGGCAACGCTAAAGGTGGTTTCTAGCTCCATCACCGGGCTCTGCAACCCTACTCCAGTGGAGTACTAGATCAGGGGTAGAACCTGCGGGCGCCCAGATTGAGGTTCCAGGACCTGATTCCATCAGTTTCTGGGTCAGCATGGCCAATTGGCCATGCTGGTAGGGCTGATGGGAATTGTAGTTCTGCACATTCGAGAGCCGCGAGGTTCCTTTACCCCCGGTTTCCAGATCATGGGGACCATACTTCTCTGACCCTCAGATAAGTTATGGATCATAGTTCCTTATCATCCCCCCTGCCAGCATGATGCTGGCAGGGATGATGATGGGAACTGTGGAACTATAATACCGGAGGGCCGCAAATTTGACACTCCGTGGTCCCTAGATAATCAGCTTCTTCCGCCTGGATGCAGTGGAACCGCTGCCACCGCGTTCATGGTATCTTGGCTTTAAAAAAAAAAAAGGTATGCTAGCCACCAGGCAATAATTTAGATTTACAGAACGGAAGATTGAGTGAGATGGCACTCCACGAGGCAGATGCAGCCAAGTATCGCGGCAGGTTCCCTAAATGGCCACCTCCACAAAATTAGGTGTTTCTATGTTTTATCTTCAACCAGATCCCCGCGAATATTATATTAGGCTAGAAAAATATTCAGCTCAATGGATGCCGCAGTCGCCCAGCTCTTCAGTTCAGTAGCCTGAAGAAGATATCCTTGATTCTCTGAAAGAATCTTGTCAGTTTTGTGCAACCTGGGTCCAGCAATATTAAGGTACTTATAAGGCCCCCTGACCCGATTTCCATCAATGACTCCGCCTAATGTGATCTCACAGTATGAGCTTGTTCAAACACTTCATCCATTTCTTTCTTATAAGACAGAAAGGAGTTAACTAGGGAAGGCATGTAGCAGGAAATCCTTTGCAGGAATTTTAAAATGCTGCACCGCGTTCCTTCTTTCCTGGAAGTCAGAGGCTCAGCTACCAGCTACTTCTCAGGACCCCTTTGAAGAACTCTACCACAAACGGAGGGGAGTTTCAGATGGAATGCTCCACGGCCTGTGCTGGTGGTAGAAAGATGGCCCTCTTCTGGGCTGGATTTGTGCAATTTTGCTGTAGGGCATCTTCCACGTAGTGGATTATTGTGGGTTGTAGTGGCCGCTTTCTGCACTGGCAGCAGAAGCTGACTGGCCACGGAGGCATAATTCATGCCGTGGAGCCGCACAGAACCGCCTTTGACAGGATTGTGGAGGTGCTCCCAAAGCTGCTGGGCGGCAGCAAAGGAGTCCGGTCTGTTCAGTTGTTTTGCATACCTTTTTTTGTCCTCTCCAAGGCCTCGGAGGCCTTGGAGGGAAGAAAATAAGGTGGCAAATAAATACAAACACTGCAGAAAGCACTCAAAAGTGAAGCTTCCTCACGCCGGGTGCGCTAGCCGGAGTTATGCCGCTTTCAAACAACTCAAATTCCAATTGAGCAAGTTTTTAGAAGTAGCAGACTTTCCCTCTACCATTTGGGGAAGGGGAGCATGGCGCCAAGGCGTAGCTATTACAAACAAATCCCCGTGGACGGCAGATTTTTACTACAGTTATTGTGGCCACAATGCAGAAACAACCTACAGCCCCACTAGACCGGTCTCAGTGGGTCTGTCGGTCACTGGCCATTTCTCCATGGTGGTTGGATGCCTGACAAGAAGGACCAAATTCTGCAGTGACTTTTCTAAGAAAAGTTATTTTCTCTCTTTCTACCGGATTGGGGTAGAACTGCGCATCATTTCACCGAAGTCACCAAATGCCAATGCCAAACTTTTAGCAATTAAAGCCTCTGGACCCGAAAACAAAAGGAATTATTGTACCGCCAAAGGAAGCTACTGCAGCCTGCTTCTGTACCTGCGTTTCTGGAGATCAGCTGGTTTTAAGTCCCTTTGCTGTAACGGGAGCAGGAAATCAGTTTTGTCTTTTGCGGGATTAAGAGAGAGTCTTTGCTCGTCTCTTCTCACTTCGATGCCTGCAGGAATCTCTCTAGATTCCCTAAGGAGCGCCAACTCTTGACCACTTCCGGATTGCTATGTCAGAAGAGATTTGTTCGGCTCCCTTTAAAAAATCAAGGGTTCTTCATTCTTATATTGCACAAAGACAGTCTGCTGCCAAACAGCACCCGTATTAAGGTCATATGGGAAATGGAATGTGACTGGTACGCAGGGCCTTTGGCCAATCTTAATCTGTCTTCAGCCCCAGTGTGGAATGAAGGATAAGCAGAAAAAAATGTCACTATTATTTTGGGTAGCATTCATTAGTACAATACAAAAAGAGAAGCCCTTCCTGTCCCCCCCTGCCCCATACACACAGAGGACCAAGAAACGGCCCAGCATTTCCCGCAGTGTTATCAACAGGCTTTCAACCCAAGATGCTCTTACAACAATGCAGGGATGGAGACACATTTTAAACCACTGCCATGGCAACAGAGCCTGTTTAGCCATAATACCAAACTCACCTCTGACAATAAAAAAAATTAACCTTGGTAACTCATCAGTGGCAGAATATGTAGCCCAGTACTGCAGTGCAGAGGGAGATGCTTGGTTTAAGATAGAGAATGGGGAGTATTATTGGAAACCAGAAGGGAGAAGCGCTACAGGACAAGGATGCTTAGCAATACGAAGGACTCCTAATGGCTCCCTTATTCTAGGAATATTATAATACTGAATAAATACAGGAAAGCTTATCCGAGTAGAAGTAGATGCGCTGTGGTGTCTCTGGATCATCAAGTTTTGCCCGAAAATTCTGGTTTATCACCATCAAACTGAAATAAAATTTGAAATTTGGCATTGCAGAATCTGTTTGGTAAAGGGATATTTTTGAACAGATTGCCAAAACAATCCAGCGAAGGACCGGCTGTTAGAGCAGTTAAAAGGAAAACTTTTCATTCAAGTGCAAACTTGCTTTTATTTCCTGACCATGATTGTGCCCAACCAAAACAGCTAAGGCCAGTGACAGCTGCCAAGGAAAAGTAAGTGTGTGTGTGTGTGTGTGTGTGTGTGTATTATTATTTCAAAACGATCCTCTCCTGTGGGTTAGCTTGAAGAGAAGTAGTTACATATTTCTAAAGTTATGCATTTCAAAACTTGTATAAAGAGGATCATTCTCACCTGACCCTAGCTGACCCCTGTCCAGATGACATACCCATAGAAGTTCCGCGTGGGACTCAGATGGTTCCTGGAGCAGCTAGTGAGGAACGTATCAGTTTGTTCCTTTCTCTCTGCCACTCTTGCTATCCTTTATCCTCTGTATCAAAATAGCCTGTGAGTAAAAAAGAACTTATACTGGTCAGGTCGCCAATAACACGAGGACATCTCGCTTAATGCAGTTGCGGTGGGTTTAGCTGGCTGTGTGGCACCGGTGGTCTGAGTGGACCTTGTTCCTAAGTGGGCAAGATCCACCAGACCCCGGCCATACTACTCATAACTCCACCCCATCCAGCAACCCAATACAACTCAGCTTGAACTCCGGCCCGTGAAATGGTGCCTTCGGCGTAATCCTGCTTAATGCTTTCTAGATGTTCATAGTATGCAGGAGGGCTTTCTCCGTGGCTGGCCCCAGTCTATGGAACAGCCTCCCTGTGGAAATTCTTTACCCAGGCACCAACCCTTTATGGGTCTTCAAGGCTGGCAAAAACTTTCTTCTGCACCCAGGCCTTCAGCCTTTGACCCCCTCGATGTCCTCTCTGGAAGCTGCTGGTCAGGGGCGGGGGAGGTAATATTTTGGAGGTATGTTTTATGGTGTCTTTATGTTTGTTTTATATGATATTTTTATTGTTGGAGTTTGGAATTTTGTAAGCTTCGCCCTCGAGAACTCCCTTGTATAGGGAACCCGGAGGATAAGCTCTAGAAACAGATCTATCAATATTGATCGATAGATCGATCAATCAATGGATGGATGGATGGAACAGTTTCATTCCAGTTTGTTTTTGGGACTCAGCCTCTGCTCTCCAGAAGCCTCTTCAAACAGACTCTGGTGGATCTCGCCCATCCTAAGTGTTTATATTAAAGATTTCTCTTTCTAAACTAATTTGTAAGGCTTCTCTTCATTTTCATGAATCGACAATAGTCTTCTCAAACTTAGATGAACAAGGTCAGCCCGATCTCATTAGATCTTAGAAGCTAAGCAGGGTCTGCTATGGCTAGATGGGAGCCCACGAAGGAACTCCAGGGTCACTTTCCAGAGACGAACAATGGAAAACCACCTCCAAACATCTCCTGCCTTGAAAACTCCAACAGCACACATATCTCCACGTTTCCTCTCAAGAAAACAGAATGGATTGAAGTTGGCTGATCCCTCAGATCAATAATTGAGGAGAGTTTTCCTTTACCTTAAGTGTTTGATGCACAAACTCTAGGAGATTAACTACCTCAAATCTTTCCACAGGTTCTGAAAGACAGCTTGTACCGGTTTCCAATAAGGACATATACCAGGGGTGGCCAACCTATGGCGCTGCAGATGTTCATGGACTACAATTCCCATCAGACCTTGCCAGCATTGCCAATTGGCCATTGGGAATTGTAGTCCATGAACATCTGCAGTGCCATAAGTTGGCCACCCCGACATATACAGTGGAACCTCGGTTTTCGTCGGTAATTCGTCCGGGAAACCTCAGCGATAACCGAAACCGACGAAAACCGAGGCTCCCATTGGCAAGATATGGAAATGCACGGTCGCCAGTTTCCATCGCAAAATTTGTGCGCCGACAAAAAACGACTAAATCCGAGACAAAAATTTCAGGGCAACAATCTGCGAAAACCGAAACCGACAAAAACTAATGACAACGAAAACCGGGATTCCACTGTAGTTCCTATTGCTTTCCACATGGAAGAAGAAAAAGAAGAAGAAGAAGAAGAAGAGTTTGGATTTATATCCCCCCTTTCTCTCCTGCAGGAGACTCAAAGGGGCTTACAATCTCCTTGCCCTTCCCCCCTCACAACACACACCCTGTGAGGTAGGTGGGGCTGAGAGAGCTCCGAGAAGCTGTGACTAGCCCAAGGTCACCCAGCTGGCGTGTATGGGAGTGGAAAGGCTAATCTGAATTCCCCAGATAAGCCTCCACAGCTCAGGCAGCAGAGCTGGGAATCAAACCCGGTTCCTCCAGATTAGATACACGTGCTCTTAACCTCCTATGCCATTGCTGGAAGGAGCGAGAGGGCGCTCGCTCTGTGCTGTCGACTTTATAGAGAGACTAAAAGGCCTGACCTCCTCCTCCTCTGGGGCACAAGTACACAGCCTCCCTCCTACCATCCCAAACTGCAGTGATGAGGAGGTGAAGGAGGTTTAGAGGAGTCACCAAGAGATCGTGTTACAAACGAAGACGTAGGACAAATTACACCAGTAACAAAGAAAACGAGGGAAGCACGGCTCCGGTGGCACGGGCACATTATGCGACTGGAGGAGACTTCTGCTGCAAACTTTGACTCTGGAGGCCCCCGCCCCCGTGGAAGACCAAAGAAATGGCGGATGAACAGCATTGCTGAAGACATGCGTGCCATCAACCTTACCCCAGAAAATGCCCAAAACCGAGCTATTTGGTGAAGAAAATGTCAGTGCTAACCCCCTCCAGGGGAATACAGGCCAAGAACAAGAAGACGACTTACCAAGAGGGTTTTTTTTAAATCAAAGACATCCCTGGCCCAATAGAAGCAAGGATGAGTTGCACACTGCTTTGAGATACCTTGCTGTATCCTGTCAATTCAGCCGGAAGCCAGCTCAAATGCTGCTCTGCATTTGTCCTCTCCTCAGAAGGCAAAATGCTGAGGAATCCAGACTTGTCACACCCTAAAATATCAAGCTCCCTGTCCCTGTCCCTGAAGAGCGGGAGAGCGACAGATGATGACAATCCTGCCAGAAGCCTTGGACAAAAGCAGGCAGCGCCTCACCCGTCACTGACACAGCAAACAAACGAGAACATATTTCAGGGACATTAAATCTGTCAAAGGTATCCTCTGAGCAGGATCTTAGAAATGGAGCCCCGGGAAGAATTTGCCAGCAAGAATAAATCCTGGGGACAGAACCTGTAAATCAGACAGCTTTTATCTCACCTAAGGCTGGTCCTCTCCCAGGTGCTAAGAGGGGTACATGCAGATTGAACCTCAGAAGAACAATAAGCTGCTAAGCAGATGGTAAGTTGGTCAGATTTGGAGCAAGACTGAAGCAAACAGATTCCTGTGGCAATCCATTTGCCACAGTACACTGAGTAAATCCCTCTCAGAATCTGCATACCCATACCCACAAACAGAAAAAGAAGGTTGTGGTGGGTTTTCCGGGGTGTGGCCATGGTCTGGTAGATCTTGTTCCTAACATTTTGCCTGCATCTGTGGCTGGCATCTTCAGAGGTGTATCACAGAGAGAAGTCTTAAGCAATCTTTGGAGCACTGCCCTTTTAAGAAAGTCACAGAGACAGGCTGCCCCGAGTGGCAGCTTCCCTGAGCCTGCAGGGAAAGGAAAGAATGAGTGAGTGAGTGAGGGGGACAAGCACTGTGCGAGTAAGTGGGGCTCCGCAGGAGGGGGGGGGGGCGCCTGGAGAGTTTTTTTGTCTCTGGGCGCCATTTGGACCCCATACGCCAGTGGTGGCAACATATTCCAAACACCAATCACGCGTTGTGTGAAAAAATGTTTTCTTTTATTAGTCCTAATTCTTCCCCCATTTTCAATGGATGCCCCCTGGTTCTAGTATTGTGAGAAAGAGAGAAAAATTTCTCTCTGTCAACATTTTCTACCCTATGCATAATTTTATAGACTTCAATCTTATCCCCCCTCAGACGTCTCCTCTCCAAACTAAAGAGTCCCAAACCCTGCAGCCTCTCCTCATAGGGAAGGTGCTCCAGTCCTCAATCATCCTCGTTGCCCTTCTCTGCACTTTTTCTATCTCTTTCCAATATCCTTCTTGGAGATGTCTTGGCTGACTAGAACTTCGAACACGGGACTCAAGTGCGCGGGTCGCATCCACTGTTTCTTTATATAAGGGCATGACAATCTTTGCAGTTTTATTTATCAATTCCTTTCCTACTTATCCCCAGCACAGAAGTTTGCCTTTTTCAGCCAGCTGCCATGTGTTGAGTTGACATGGAACTACATCAACTAAGATGCCCAAATCCCTTTCTTGGTTCTACTGTGACTGATAGCGCTGACCCTGGTGGCGTGTATGTGAAGAGTTTGGATTCCTTTGCCCCTACAGATGGCTTTTATTTGTTAAAGGTACAGGTGCTGTGCTTCCACCTTACTTTCTGTGGGTGGGTTATTTTGACATTGTTGAGAATTAGATATATTGGATAAATAAAGGAATTCAGTGTCTGGACTGCTATTTTGCATCCCAATTATTTAACTTGTGATTGGGGGCAGTATTCAGTGATAACATTATACGCACGTGATGGGAATAGCCGGATTACAGGACTAAGAATCACTTCTGCATTAAACTCATATTCACCTCTAGTTCAGTATTGACGGGCTGGATACTGCAAATGCAGAAGCTTCTTGTGGATAACACTCCAAGATGTATCACACCCAGGCAAAACCGACTCCACTGATAATTTTGCAAGACGCTGCTCAAAAGTACACCATCCCATACAGATTACAGAAAGATTTCCACGCATCAAAATTGTGCATTGCCAATGTAACATGTTCTAGGCCTCTGCGCTTAACCCCTGCAATGTGCCGCTGTTCTGCTCTGAGTTTAACAATTCTTATTGCTGCAACGTTTGCATAGCTGGAGTCTCCCAGGGAAACTGTGCAGAGGGGGGGTGGGCTGCTTCTTTAGCCCATCAAGCCCCACTCTTGCGCGGGTTAGTTTAGTTTCTGCCAGGCGCTGACCAAGGCAAGACAGAATACCTCCCCTTCTGGGTAAGCACAGGCAGCTTCGAACTTTTTTTAACCAACTACTGGTACATTGCTGGCTAAACAGCCCCTTCTTTTTGCCTTGCCAGATCGCATTCTGGACGCCTGGAGCACCAGGACTCCGTTCCACTGCAACCCCCGTGGGCAGATGGGTCTCCCTTAGGCATAAGCATAAGCATGTTATTGTCATTGGGCACCCACAGCGGAAGTCACACCAGCCTTCCTCGATACACACAATTTCAGACTCCATACTCCCCCATCCTCACTTTCCCCTTCCTCCACCAATCCCTACATTGCAGCCCCAAACACATCAACATCGAAGCCCCGGATTTCTTGCAGGAATAGCCACAGCTCTAGAGTAGAAGCTGTCTCCCTGAAGCCTCTTTGTCCCTAGTTCTTTGATAGACCTGTATCGTCTGGGCTCTGGATGGTAACAGTTCAAAAAGAGAGTGTGCTGGATGAGACGGGTCTCTCAGAATATTTTGGGCTTCTCTTTAGGTCTGGTCGCATATATCAGAGTTCCTTCCAAGGAGGTACAGGCAAGTCGATAATCCTCTGTGCAGTAGTGATCACCCTTTGGAGAGCCTTCCTATCTGCCACTGTGCAACTGGAGAACCATACACAGATGCAGTAGGTTAAGACACTCTCTATAGCACAGCAGTAAAAGGACACCAGGAGTTTTCCATCCAGTTGTTGTTTCCTTAAAAGTCTCAGATAGAACAGTCTTTGCTGGGCCTTCTTAACCACCGCGGCAGTCTGTACGCCCCAGGTCAGGTCCTCGTTAATCATGACACCCAGAAATTTAAAGAGATGAAGCAGGGGCAGCTCTAGAGGTGGGGGAGGAAGAGGAGGTCTGGGATCAGCAAGAGCCCACAGGTAGAGGCGCCGTTTGCTCTCCCACTGGCTCGCTTTCCCCAGCTGAATCATAAATGCACCTGTGCCAGTCCAGGCATCTAAATGCTGTCTGTCCTCAGCAGCTGGTGAGCATTTCTCATTCACGTCCCTGCAACGTTCTCAACTGTTCCAGGGATGCTCTCCCCACCCAATACAAAGCAGACAATGAGCAAGATCAGGAGCGGCAGCCGGACCCTGCTCAGCTGTTGGGAGTGCCCACTAATCCTGCATCCGTGCAACCCGCAGAACTGCTATTCAACAGGGGATACTAAGTTACAGCCTTGTACAGTTTGGCAAGACAGCATCCGTCTTCGGCTGGATCGCAGGACTGCCCTCTTTTATCTGGAGTCCTTCCTTGGCCTGGGTTTCCAAGGCACAGAAGACCAATAACCTTGGCCCGTTTCAATTTAATGCCCTCTATGCTCCTTAAAGGCAGATACCAACATATAGATAAACAAAAGAGGCTATGCCCATGCAACTCAGGCCAAGTTGAGACACTGGAGCACACTCTGTTTCACTGTGCAAGATTTGCCAAGATCAGAATGACCCAACCCATCATTGCTTCACTCCTATACAATCATTTAACTGATGCTCTTAGGATTCCTTTAATCTTAGATAACTTTCATCCTTACTTTTGCGAAAGTGTAGCAAAATATCTTTTAAAGATTATAGACGCAACTCTAGATGGATACAGAGCATTAGATTGCTATCATCATAACAACAACAATGTTGGTTACATCAACTATTTGCTTTCTTTGGTATGCAGTGTCACCACCTCTGCCAGTAACCTGTGGGTTCATGGTCATCCAAAGTCAAATAACCTGTGGGTGATTCATAGAGAGATGTCGTAGTTTTGTTATCGATTGCCAGATGGTGTGACAATTGAAGGCTGTGGCAACCTATTGGAGTCAGATCAATTGTTTGCCCATTTCCTTGTCCCCTATCCCTTGTTCTGTGTTTGGTGCCACCCCAACAAACTCTGTGTTTTATAGTGGAGTGTTGATACTGTACGTTGTTGTGATGCCTGGGTTCTGTTGGTGGGTCTTCAGTCTGGTCTGTGGAGAGGTGTATGGGAGTGGCACTTTTGATGAGTTCATTTGGACTACACTATTGATAAGACTCTGAATGTTTGTTGTATTTATCTGTCTTTTATGGACAACTGTTTTATTGTAATTTGGTATGCCAATAGAGGCTTGTCTATGTCTATGTCCTTGGCTTGGGTTTCCAAAAATCTTACGGGGCCATCTGCTGAAAGTCTAGCATCCCTCTGCAGCATCTCGCAAACACTGTGAAAAATCACAGATGACTGAAACAACCTCTGGCGCAGGCGCGGGTCTAATTCTTTGTTCACAGGTTGGAAAGTCCCCCTTGGGAAAAAGTCATGTGTTGTCCTACTTACCCCTTGCTGGCCCCACCCGTCCTGCAGCAAGGACGCTTCCCTCACCTGGCGGCGGCCACACTTCTTCAGAGGCCCCCCGGCCCCCCTCCTTCAGGGCTGCCTCAATGACAGATATCTCCTGTTGGAGCCGCTCCAGGTTGCTCTGCAGGGCATCTTTTTGCTGCCGAGGCGAGAGAAAAGCAGGGGGTTTGCAACACAGAGAAACATCTGCCTTTTTCTACCTGCAGAAATTTTGTGACGTTCACTGTACCATGAGCTGGAAGTTTCTCATTAAAAGCAGGAGTCCTACTGCAGCGGTGGCATAGTGGTTAAGAGCAGGTGTACTCTAATCTGGAGGGACCGGGTTTGATTCCCCGCTCTGCCGCCTGAGCTGTGGAGGCTTATCTGGGGAATTCAGATTAGCCTGTACTGCTCCCACACATGTGCCTGCTGGGTGACCTTGGGCTGATCACGGCTTTTTGGAGCTCTCCCAGGCCCCATTACCTCACAGGGTGTTTGTTGTGAGGGGAAGAGGGAGTTTATAGAAAGCCCCTTTGAGTCTCCTACAGGAGAGAAAGCGGGGATATAAATCCAAACTCTTCTTCTTCTGCAGAAGAAGGACCGGCAGCTTTAAAAGGGGCTTGGACAGATTTATGGAGGAGAAGTCGATCTATGGCTACCAATCTTGATCCTCCTTGATCTGAGATTGCAAATGCCTTAGCAGACCAGGTGCTCGGGAGCAGCAGCAGCAGCAGCAGCAGAAGGCCCTTGCTTTCACACCCTGCATGTGAGCTCCCCAAGGCACCTGGTGGGCCACTGCGAGTAGCAGAGTGCTGGACTAGATGGACTCTGGTCTGATCCAGCAGGCTAGTTCTTATGTTCTAAGAACTACCACTCCTTTCAACAGAGAGCATCACAGTTCAGAGATTCAGCTTTGAAACAGGAAGCTCCATGGTCTGAGAAACTGCCTCTGCCATGGATTCACTAACTAAGCCGTCTTCTCCCCAACTCAGCTCCTATATCTGGAGTACAGGGAAATTAATAGGTAACTATCTGTCAGGGCTGCTGCTGTAAGGAATGCCGTAAGAGAGTGGATGTCAAGTATTATTTCCCAACATGGGCATTCTTTAATGGAGAACACAGAAGACACCTTCTCCAGCTGCTCACCTGAGTCATGTTTAGTCTCTCTTGTCCTTAAAAGTTTCCAGCAATGAAGAGGCTGGATTGCTCCCATGCTAAGGTAACCTATTTCAATGCTCCACTAGATTCCCAGAGTCTCTTGCCCCAAACCTCATCCTACTCTCTGGAGCCCACCTTCTCCGTGCTGCAGTTTGCTTGCATTAGTCCAGTGGTGGCGAACCTATGGCACTCCAATTGGCCATGCTGGCAGGGGCTGATGGGAATTGTAGTCCATGAACATCTGGAGTGCCATAGGTTCACCACCATGGTATTATTTTATTTATTTATTTATTTATGAGATTTATAAGCTGCCTCATCCCCGAAGGGCTCGAGGCGGCTCACAAAATGGCTGCACTTTTAAAACAGCAGATCAACAAAACATTTCAAAAATACGAGAATGCAGCTTAATTCGTTAAAAACTTAAAACTTAAAAGGTTAAACAGCGATTACAAAATTACATACAGGTTAAAAACAACAGAGTGCCCGATCTAAAGGCCAGCGGAGGGAGGGGGTAGGTAGGACCCAAGATGGAGATCAGGGCCCGACCAGGTGGAAGGCAGCAGCCTCAATGGGGGGCGATAGAATGGTGGCCAGCCCCCCCGAAGGCCCAGTGGAACAGCTCAGTCTTACAGGCCCTGCGGAACTCACCAAGGTCCCGCAAGGCCCGGACAGCTGGAGGTAGAGCATTCCACCAGGCAGGGGCCAGGGCCGTAAAGGTCCTGGCCTGGGTTGAGGCCAGCCGCATCGTCGCAGGGCCAGGGGTCTCCAGCAGCTCTGCCGCCGCCGAACGTACCGGAATGATGCAGGGCCTCATACCTGTGTGGTGAGGATCTCACTCTTCGAGGAAAAGCCTGATGAGTCCCCCAGGTTGCTCACTTCGCTGTCACAACCCAAAGCTTCACCTTGAAAAGACCAAAATTCATTTTCAGGTACAGTATTGAGTCTGGTGTTAATTGATACACCCACAATGTCCCTACACACTATCTCTGGAGAAAAGCCAAAAGGGCCAAAGGAAGGGCTGGGCCCAGAGTGCATTAGCTCCAAGAGGAACTGAGGTAGTTGTGCTTCCAGGCCAGTGCCCCTGTTGGGGTGTGGCGAGGGTATGGTGGGGGCATGGCATGGCGTTCCGGGGGTGGAGGACACACGAGTGCACCGGGTGCTTTTCCCCCTTGCTACGCCTCTGGCTGGATCAGTCAGATAAATGGCAAAGACCCAGCGACGCTGAAGAACCACAAACCACCTGAGAGTACACACGGAAGGAAAACACCGGCAGATGGAGGTGGACACGCTCCTGAAACCAGGAATGAGTTTTTGAAGGCAGATAATATTTTTCCATGGTAGAGGAAACAACGCGGACAAGCTAAGCATGGACACTCCTGGGCAGTGAAACCTCTAAAAGGAGGACTGATGGGCCACTGCGAGTAGCAGAAGGCTGGACTAGATGGACTCTGGTCTGATCCAGCTGGCTTGTTCTTATGTTCTTATGACTGAGCCCCAAGTGGCTCTTTGAGGTTTCTTTCTTGAGGTAGGAGAATTAAGCAAAGCTAATAAACTTACTTCATGCACATTATTTGTTTGGGTCTCAACAGACTACTGTCTTCAGCAGACAACGCACACATATTGGTTTATGAGCAGCCCAAACCTCTGAGCGTGCTTAGTAAAACAGCAACACCTCTTTAAAAATGTAGAATGCCTGTTTCAGCAGGGATCTAGAAAACCTATCAAAATGGATTTTTAAAAAACATATTTATTCTTTGGCAGGGACAATCTTCCAGCCATCAACAGGTCTAAATCCTGCTAAAGCAGTCAGATCTCTAGCGTGTCTACTAGCCATCAGTCTGTAATGTCGCACTTTCACCACATTTGCATCCACGTTTGCGTACAGAGGTACGTGTAAAAACAAGTTGTTTGAATTTATATATATTCCAGTTGTGAAGATAAACACACTTGTTTAGGGACTGGAAAAGAAAGTACAATTTCTAAGGAAAGAACATGCTCCGGTTATTGAGGCAGGGCCAGCTCACATTGGACACAACACACACACGCACCACAACCTGCTCAGCAAACCACGTACAATGAGGAAGGGGAATGAACCCCCCCAAACTTTAGGAGGCATGCAGGTTTCTTCGTAAAAAGTGGGGAAAATGAGTCACCTCTCAAACAGGGCATAAAAAAGGCAAACACAACAATCTCACCAGCCAAAGCAGGGGGTTTGCAGACATGGGCAATGTGGCCTGGTATGGAAACATTTAACTTGGTTCCAGAATCCAAACGGAGGACTTGTTCAGCCTGACTTCAAAACCTGCATACTCTAGGCCACAGGTGTCAAACTTGTGGCCCTCCAGATGTTGTGGACAACAGTTCCCATCATCCCCTGCCAGCACCATGGGAACTGTCGTCCATAACATCTGGAGGGCCACGAGTTTGACACCTAGGCAATCCATTTCAACACAGGAATCATCCCTGTATTTTTGTTACTATCTGTGGCCTTCGGGATAAAGACGTTCCCACTTTCCAATTCCACTGAAGCTCACTGGCCCCTCCCCCTTGGGCTGTTCCTGAGGGATCAGGAATCAAATTGAAGGCCTGAAGTGGGAAAACCCTGTAAGTTAGGGGTGTCACACATGCAGCAGCGGTGGTGGGGGTCAGATCCAAAGGCCTTATCAAGCCCACAATCCAGCTGAGGCAAACCCCTCTCCTCAATTTGAGGCCACCCCCCTCCTGTGCCAATCTGAGCTGGGGAACCTGCTGGGGGCTCGCCAGCCAAAGCAGCCACACCTCCCCACACCCAGGGCCCAGCGCAACCAAGTCACCTTTATGTTATATCCGGCCCTTGTAACAGATGAGTTCGACCCCTGGGCTCTAAGACTTTGGGAATCCTTGCCAGTGACTTGTCCCTCTGACAAAGCAGACCAAACAGTGATGAGGGGATTCTGCAGTTTCTCACAAAGGGACATCAGAAACAAAAAGTTGCCCCAGAAGCAGCAGCGCAGCTGGGCCAAACTGCACCCGGGGCGGACTCTGCATTTTCCATCCCCCCCACGGGCCCCACTCCTGCACCCCCTGCGCCCTCCCCTTCTTAGTTTCAGGCTTAGGCTCCTTCCGCACATGTAGAATAATGCACTTTCAAACTGCTTTCAATGCTCTTTGAAGCTGTGCGGAATAGCAAAATCCATCTGCAAACAGTTGTGAAAGTTGTTTGAAAACGCATTATTCTGCGTGTGCGGAAGGGGCCTTATTAGTTTCAGGCTGAAAAGCAGCCTGTTCAGTTCAGGCTGAAAAAAGCCTGGGTGGGAACTACACTACCCAAGGAACCCTTGGGCTCGCAAGGCCTCCTGGGTAGCGTAGTTCCCACAAGGGCCCATTTCAGCCTGAACTGAACAGGCCGCTTTTCAGCTTGAAACTAAACCTGAAACTAGGAGGGGGGGGGGGGGGGGGGGGGGGGGGGGTTGGGGGCAATTTTCTACCCCCCTTCCAGGCTTGCGCCTGGTGCGAGGCGCACCCCCACCTGCAGCGTTGCCTATGCCCGTGGTGGCGAACCTTTGGCACTCCAGATGTTATGGACTACAATTCCCATCAGCCCCTGCCAATTGGCCATGCTGGCAGGGGCTGATGGGAATTGTAGCCCATTACATCTGGAGTGCCAAAGGTTCGCCACCACGGGCCTATGTCCAGAAGAATTCACTGTAATTGGAACTAGTAATGGAAACAAAATAAAAAAACTCATTGAAAAAAAAACCCACAGCACTGTACCTAAACTGGGCTCTGCGTTTATACAGCCCTGGCGTCCATCAAGCAGTTGTTCGGCATCTCTGCAGATTTCGCCCAGGGGTTCAGTGGCTGATCTGGGAGTCATCGCCTTTCTTTGGCCAGTGGGAGCTGGTGTGAAGGGTCTTGTGCCGCAGAGCTTGCTGGCGAAGTCTTCAAAGCCTCGGGAGTGAGAAGAAAACAAGTCCATTGAGCCCTCTGACTCCTCGCTTAAATAGCCCCCCTGGGGGCTGCTTTGGCTGCTACTCTGCTGGGCCAGAATCCCTGCTGATGCCTCCGCCTCTTTTGCTGGCTGTGAGGGTGAGCTTGTCGCCTGACCGGACACCAGGGCCTGAAAGCACTGCAACTCTTCATCTTCACTGGAGGAAGACAACTTCGGCACCCGTCTTTGGCAGCCCCGAGCTAGGCCTCCAGGCCCTGACCCAGAACTGCTGCTGCTGCTGCTGCTGCACTCTAAGGCTTCTTCTTTGAGGGGGCCTCCTTGGTCAGTTCTGGTAAACACAACCAAGGTTGCCTGTAGACCCACCTCCGGAGGGTTAAGCGAGCGTCCTTTGATGTCGGTAGCAGGACCCAGCAAGCCCTCAGGCGTGTCTGATAAAACTGAGAAGCCGGGAATCTCTTCCTCGGGGGACCGGTCCAAAGGCCCTTCAAAGGCGCCTGTGCTGAGCATCGGGGCAATTTGTTCCCCAGTGCCCTTCACCCCGCCTGCGCTTCCCACGCTACCGCTTCCGGGAGGCCAGAGCTGACGAGCGACAGGAAGCGGCTGGATCGGTTCTGAGCAGAAGCTGCAAGCCAGAGTTTTATTTCTGTCGCTCTCGGGTCTCGTTTCTAAAGACGGCCCTGCGTGGGAGCTCGTCTCGTCAGCAGGGGGCAAACCGGTGCCTTGGAAGTTGCCCGTTCTCCAGAGGTCTGAGCTACAATCACCGGACGTTTTCTCCGTTCCTGGGGATTCTCCCTTGTCACTTGCTGGCTGTTGACTCTGCAAAGGATCTCCATTCTCAGCCTCCTTAGCTGGTTTGCATGAACTGTCTGGGAAGGGAGCTTGCAAAGTGACCTGGAGACGTTCAGACAACTCCCCAGGGTCACAGGAATGGGAGGGATGAAGCACCGGACTCAGGCGGGCAGTGCCACCGGCCACACCGCTGGGGATGGCTTCCCTCCTGTCCTCACTGACACCAGCTGGGCTTGGAGCGGATTTCTTCACACAGGCAGCCGCCCTGCTGCCTTCCACCCCGTCAACCCTCCGTTCTGTCTGGGGTTCTGTGGCAGGTCTCTTCGCTGGAGGAGAACACAGAGAGAATGACTGGCGCTTGCAGAGCCGGAATATCTTCCCCACGAAGGCTGCGTCCAGCTCGCTGTCATCAGTTCCCAGGTTTAGCTCCCCGTCCCCTGTGGCTTCATGCCCTGCCCTGGGGCTCCTGCAGCTTCCCCTCACATCTCGGGGGCAAACCCTGTGTCTCTCAGGGGCACATGCAGCACTCTGCTCGGCTTGAGGCACTGCTGCCAACCCCTCGGCTTTTGGGTGGTTTTGTTCCTCCTTCGCAAGATGACTGCCTGGGGAAACGGCACCAGGGACAACAGGACAAGGACGGTCTCTCTCTGTGGGGCATCCAGCACTCAGGAAACTCTTTCCATCAGGAGAGGCACCACAAACTTTACGGGCACCCGCTGCCAGGCCCACCCGCAACACACCTGGTCCGCCTTCTGCTATCAAGGGAGCCCCGCTTCCCACTTGGGCCTTTCCTTGCTCCTTCTCTGCCTCATGCAGCTGCTTCCTTCGCTTCTTTGCTGGCTCGCTCCCCCCGTGCTCTTCTTCCGCCCGCGACAGAAGCCTCTTGCTACGCCTAACGGGCGTCTGGCCTGTGCCGTTTTCCTGTGGCTCCTCACTGCTTGGGGGGCCATCGTCTTGCGCCTCGGCCTTCTCAGGTGGCCCGGAGCTTTCTTGCACGGCTAACTGCAGAGCACCAGCTGGCCTGCCTGGTTGCCGGCTTCTCCGCCTCAAAGAGGGCCTCGCCTTCTTCAGATTTTGCATGTTGCACGAATGACAGCGTACAGGAGAAGCATCCACTTCACAGCCTGATGCCCCTTTCTTCTCCGGATGCTCTGCTGGCCTTTGCGCTCCCTCAGGAGTTCCACCCACCGCAGCGTGACCAGGGCCATCTTCTTCCAAAACAGCACTTGCGTGACCACCAGCCCCCTCACTGTCCTCCGTCGCGGTTTGCTCTTTCGTGACATACTCAGAGGTGAGGTCCGGGGTGGGCTTGTTTTGTGCGGGGATTTTTCTTACGGGGGCATCAGAGGATTGAGTATTCACAGCAGTGAAGTTTTCCTTAGATGGGATGTGGATTGTTTCCCTCTCACTGCAAATGGGGTTGGACTTGCGTGTCCTCACGTACCTTCTTCCAAATATTTTATCCACCATTCTGGAGGCAACCAGTTTGGGGCAAGGCCTGCCAGCCCTCCACCCTGCTGCCCCCTCCCACTGGTCTTCCCTCAGTTCAGTCTTTCGGAAGAGATGAGTGTCCACACCTGACAGGTGTGGCTTCAGATCTGAATCCCCCTCCCCAGCATTAACCTCTTGCAAAGGGGCGGGAGAGAGGATCTTGCTCTTTGAAAACCACTCGTTGACTTTCTGGATGCTCTGGATCAGAGCCGCCCCAGAGAGCGGACTCAGAGGACTTCTTGGGAAGGCAGGGGGCAGCTCTTCCTCATCTTCACGCACAAGGTCACAAACTTGTGCACTTCCAGCCGGCTGCAGCATATCAACCATTTCCACCTTGTTACCTACTTGTTTATTTGGGGAGGGATCTGCGGCTTCGTTGGCCAGGTGAGATCTTTCCACGCTGGGTAAAGAACAAGGGACGCCCTCCTGAGTGGAGCTGGAGACTCTGTGCCTTCCCAGGCAGGGAACTGGAAGAGACAAGTCTTGCCTCTCCTCCATGGCCTCATCTTCTTTAAGGGCACCCCCGCTTCTTGTGCTGGCTCGCAGGCCTTCTGGGCGGCCCAGTGCTGCCTCGGACAAGTCAAGCACATCTGAAAAGGAAAGCGCTTAGTCATGAGACGGCTGGAGTTACGTGGGCCCCACCAGTGGTGGGATCCAAAAAATTTAGTAACAGGTTCCCATGGTGGTGGAATTCAAACTGTGGCGTAGCACCAATGGGGCTGGGCGGGGCATTCCTGGGCGGGGCTGTGGCAAGGACGCAGCCACTGCGCCGGTCCTTGGGCAGGAAACAAATGCACGCAGGCGCAGGCTGCCACGCACGCCGGTGCACCTCCTGCTAGACCAGGGGTAGGGAACCTGTGGCTCTCCAGATGTTCAGGAACTACAATTCCCATCAGCCTCTGTCAGCATGGCCAATTGGCCATGCTGGTAGGGGCTGATGGGAATTGTAGTTCCTGAACATCTGGAAAACCTACCTGTGCTGGGCTGCTTCAAGTTCTGCGCACTACTGCTGGGAGGGTGTAACTAAGGGCCAAAATCCGTGGCAAAATCGCAGTAGTAACCCTGCGGCACACATAAATAATTAGTAACCTACTCTCGGGAACCTGTGAGAACCTGCTGGATCCCACCTCTGGGGCCCGCCCAGCCCAACTTGCCCTCGTCCAGCAACCAGTCCTTTCCCAGTCACACCCAAACCCTCCTTCCCGTGCCCAGAAGAGAAGTCGTGGCTCTGATAAATGGCAGACTGCAAAATAAAAAGGGGACTAGTGCTGGGACTCCATGGGAGGCTTACACGGGAACAGGAAGCTCTTTCTTGACTAAGCAGGCATGTGCTGTTGAGTTCACTGTCCATCAGTGGCTACTAGCCACGGTGGCCAGAGGCGGGATCCAGTAGGTTCTCACCAGTTCCGAGGTTACTAATTATTATTAATGTCGAGAAGGGTTATAGTGGTCTCTTTCACGTTAGAAATTCCATTAGGTCAAAATCGCAAAGTCCTGTTGTTTCCTATGTGGCTGGTTAGCAAGATAGAAAGCGGGATAATTCTCCCTGTTGGAGCTGTTTTAAAACATGTTTAGAAATATGGTTAAGTTCCTTGTTTAAGGAGAGTCTCCTTCTTTGATTTCACAGAAACAAAATTAAGTATTTAGTATTGAGCATTTGACGGCAGTCAATTAGAGATGATTTGTTTCTGTTGGCGGTAAGGCGTGGGACTTGCTATAATGAGTTTAAATTATGGACAGAAAGATGCCAGCTGGAAGTGGAACTTTTTTTTTACACAGTAAGAGTTTTTTACAGTAACAGAGAAATTATTAATACCCTGCCCTTGGAATGCCCGGCCACGCCCGTCGTGCCCCACCCAGCCCCATTGAGCCTACCCACTGTTTGAATCCACCACCATGGGAACCTGTTACTAAAATTTTTTGGATCCACACCACTGATAGGCTAAAGGGAACGTTTGCAATCAGGGGCAGTTGACCTCTAAAGCCCAGCACTAACAGAGAACATCAGGGGAAGATGCTGGCCGCTCCGAGCAGGTGGTTGTCCACTATCTGAAACAGGATGCTGGGTTGCCTTGGTCACGTCCAGCAGGGCTGCTATTATGGTCACAGTGACCATGAGTGCCCGGTCAGCAACTAAAGGGTGGGTAGTAATTAGAGTAAGGACTAGGACAGTGATGGCGAACCTTTAACATTCTAGATGTTATGGACTTCTTGGCCAATTGGCCGTGCTGGCAGGGGCTGATGGGAATTGTAGTCCATAACATCTGGAGTGCCAAAGGTTCGCCACCACAGGACTGAATGTGTCAGGCCCAGGTTCAAATCTCCTCTCAGCCATGCAGAGGCACAGGAAGGGGAACCAGAGCCCAGGGCAAAATGGCGCCCAGGCCTGTCTGCAGCACTCCCTGCAAAGCAGTGCCCCCATGAGGCCACGCCCCCCCTGCCGGGCCAGGCATGAGTGCCTCAGAAGCCCAGAAGCAAATGGACAATTTGCATATTTGGCAAAGGCTCATGGGTATGCTGTTAAAAAAAATTAATTCATTTTTATTTTTATATCCTGCCCACCCCAGAAGGGCTCAGGGCGGCAACAACATGTTAAACCTACATTACAGTTAAAAATCATAATTTTTAAAATGCTCGCCATAACTTAAAAGGCAGGACCAGGCCTGCTTAAAAAAACAACCTCTGTTAACGTACAGAGCCAGTGTGGCTCTGTGTAACCTGGGCTTTTGAGGCACTCGTGCTCGGCCTGGCAGGGGGCGTGGCCTTGCAGGGGGCCATTTTGCACCCCCATGTAACCTACAATGGTGGCGCCCGGGGCAAATGTCCTTGGATGTCCCCATTGTAGCTACGCCACTGCTGCCTTGGAAGTTTGCTGGGTGACTTTGGGCCAGTCACACATTCTCAGCTTAACCACCTCACAGGGCTATGATGAAGACAAATGGAGGAGCAGGGAATGATGGGAGCTGTCTGGGGTCCCCACTGGGGAGGAAGGAATGGTATAAATGAAGTAGAAACATATGTTCTCTGTTTTAACTTGAACCCTCCGTCATTTCTCTCCCGCACCAACAGGTGTTCTAACAAAACAAGGATTTCTTAACAAGATCGAAATTAAAACACTTTTCCAAGAGCACCAAGTGCTTTAGAGTTCTAATCTCAAAACAGCCAAATATGGCCTCTACGGCAGAATACAGAAAAGTAAACTTAGACTCTGACTGTCCTGAACATCGGCAGAGTGCTGAGTGGGGTTAATGCCAAGGCTGGTAGGCTCTTGTTTTAAGAGTCTGCCCAGGTACAAAAGAAATCCTCCTACCTGGGGTGCCCAACAGAACCACATCTTCCCCATTTGGCTCCTGAAACTGTGCATGACGTGGGCTATGGCTTGGCTTCTGAGAATGTCTTTCACCATTCGGAGACCAAGAACCGCTTCTCAGACCCACACTGCAGAGAAAAAGAACAGGGCAAGGATGCCCAAGTGAGCAAGAAGGTAGTCTGCTTTCTGACAGCCAGTCGAGGCACGAGGGGTCTCAAAACTAGCCACCTGGACTCGACTCAGATGGACAGCGGCAACCCACAAAGTATAGGAACGCTGGTGCACTGTTTCCATGTTGCATCTGCGAGGGAGGGGGGGCTGTTGGAGAGACAAGGAAACAACCATCTTGCACTCTAGCTAGGCACTCGTTCTGCCAGTCAACCCAGGATACCCGTCTGCCTACAACCAGCCCGATCAGTTCAGGGAGACGAGGCGAAGGAAAAGGAGGCACTCTTGTTTGGCACCAAACTGCGTTTCCTTCCCGTTTGTCCAAGCCAGTTCAGAAGGTGCACAGGAGGGGAAGAAGCAGGAAGCACCTCCCGAATATCCAGAGCAGACATAGTTACTGCTAGTGGACAAGCCCTATACCAGTGATGGCGAACCTTTTTGAGACCGAGTGCCCAAATTGCAACCCAAACCCCACTTATTTATTGCAAAGTGCCAACCCGGCAATTTAACCTGAATGCTGAGGTTTTAGTTTAGAAAAAAACGGTTGGCTCCCTCTTCCTCTGCCCCATACGCTCAAGCAAGGGCAGCCTGCTCTAGCCTCCAGCAAGTCTCGTGCTCACTGCTCTGTGCCTCTCTAGCATCTCTGCCTCCTCTGCGCCCCGCCCCCCTCAGGCAGCAGCCACCTGGAGCACAGGCACCAGGCCTGCCAGCCGAGTCCTTGCTCACTGTGGTGCGTGCACGGTCATGCTCAGTGGCCCAGGCCAGCCTAGATGTATGTGTGTGTGTGTGTGTGTGTGATTTTCCGTCCCCCACATGACGAACTCTGTGTGCGCGTGCCCACAGGGAGGGCTCCAAGTGCCACCTCTGGCACCCGTGCCATAGGTTCGCCATCACTGCCCTATACTGAAGATTTATGGGGCAGATCTAATTGCCTGGGTCAAGTATAAATCCACTTGACCCTTCTCGTTGAAACCTCTGGTTCCAGAAAGAAGTGAGAAAGTTTACTGCAAGAGAAGAGGCTGATCAAAAAGACGAGATCAGACATGCAGCAGTCGAGAAGCAACAAAAGCCCTGCATGTTCCCCTCATGGAGACCCCGTATCCTTCTGGGCGCAGAAATGCATCTTGGACTCAAGAGCTGCATTACGATTACTGATTACTGCCCTTGTCCTTAAAAGCATTTCACTCTTTTAAAAAGAGAAAATGTTTCACAGGAGGGGTTTTTTTCCCCCAAAATTTTAACTTTGGAAAAATTGAAAAAAGGCCCCAGAGGGAAATAAAAATAGGGGAAAACTCCTCCCAATTATCCTTGCTCCCCCCACCCCCCGGTCATTTAATATCTACTAGGAACCTTATTTGTAATGGCAAATCAATAAGGCAAAATTTAATCTCTCGGGGCCTCTGTGGGTCTCGTGTTTGTTCTCTGTGTTCGTTGGTCTATCCCGAAACGCGGAGGTTGCTCGTCTCTCCTCCTTTTCCAATGTTTTGTGCCTCCGCCAACCCCCCCTTCAAGATCCGCCCCCCTCCCCCTCCTTTGCAGGCCTTTCCCCACCCCACTTCCCATGCTAATACACCTGGCCTTCCTCTGGTACCCCAGCAGAGTGAGAAAAGAATGTTGCTGGCCAAGAAGTTGCTGACAACAGAGACAGACGGCGTCACTTACCGCCGGACCGTGCCTATCTTCTGAAAGTGATCTTCTGATGAGTCTGACCCTGAAGCAAATAATGTTCACAATTACAACCCTTCAGAAAAGGAGATTCGGAAGTCACATTCTGCATTGGTAGCTACGGATCCATGAAGACCATAAGAAAGCTCTGGGGTGCTGTGTGGTTTCCGGGCTGTATGGCCGTGTTCTTTTGCTGCTAGAACACGGCCATACAGCCTGGAAACCACACAGCACCCCAGTGATTCTGGCCGTGAAAGCCTTCGACAATACCTAAGTAAGCTCTGTTTTCAAAGTTTCACATCTTCTGCAAAACTCAGGATGTCCTCTGCAACAGACGGACTCAAACATGTTTCAGACAAAACTGACAACTGTTGGGAGGCTTACTGAGAGGTAAGGTGGGTACCGGGGTCAGAGCTCGACAGAGGCAAATGAGGGGAAGTTCTGGATTGAGGCAACCTAGGCAGAGGGACAGGCAGCCAAAGGAATTTGGAGCTGATCACAAGCACAGCCAATGACAAGGAAGGTAGAAGGCTGGATTTCAATATGAAAAAGCCAGGTACAATCTCTGTGCAGAAACATCCATTGGGAGATCCAGGGCAAGTTGGAACAGTTGAACATTTGTTTTACTACGAGCAGACACCAGGTTTTGGTTCTCTGCAGACAGGTGGTTCTCAAATACTAGCCTCCCACCCCCCTCTTATGTGCCACCATCACTCCTCTTTCTCCATAAAGACCAAAAACAGGTAGCAGTGATGGATGGTCCTTTTAACAGTGGCGTGGGAGGTTAAGAGCTTGTGTAACTAATCTGGAGGAACCGGGTTTGGTTCTCCGCTCTGCCGCCTGAGCTGTGGAGGCTTATCTGGGGAATTCAGATTAGCCTGTGCACTCCCACACACGCCAGCTGGGTGACCTTGGGCGAGTCACAGCTTCTCGGAGCTCTCTCAGCCCCACCTACCTCACAGGGTGTTTGTTGTGAGGGGGAAGGGCAAGGAGATTGTCAGCCCCTTTGAGTCTCCTGCAGGAGAGAAAGGGGGGTTATAAATCCAAACTCCTCCTCCTTCTCCTCCTCCTCTTCTTCTTAACCACTCACTTTCAATTGCTGTTAGGGTGGTGGTAAAGACTAGAGATATAACACTTCCAGAAGGTAGAAAATGTTAAACAAAATAAGGTGCATTTTTTTGGTCAGAAGTTATCTTGTATGAACTATCACAGTGGGCGTGATTACCATCATGTCTGGATATTTCACTGAACTTTACAACACTAATGTAGATGACTGGGGAAGAAAATGCCAAACTTCCCTGTAAACAAAGTCTGCCTAGTAAACAGTATGATGTCAACCTACAGGTCAGTTTACACACCTTTACCTGCTTATAACAATGAATGCAGTGGACTCTTTAACAATGGATTATCATTAAACATTACAGTACATTATATTAAGTAGTGCCAAAATTATTTACATCTAAACAACAACAAAAATGGTATTGCTGAAGGTTTTCATGGCCGAAATTGACTCGCTGTTGTGGGTCTCCCGGGCTGGGTGGCCACAGTCTCATCGATTTTGCTTCTTGAAAATGGTGCATGTGTCGGGAAAATAATGTATAGGATAGGTCTACAACAGTGATGGCGAACCTTTTTGAGACCAAGTGCCCAAATTGCAACCCAAAACCCACTTATTTATCGCAAAGTGCCAACATGGCAATTTAACCTGAATACTGAGGTTTTAGTTTAGAAAAAATGGTTGGCTCTGAGGCGTGCATTACTCGGGAGTAAGATTGGTGGTAGAAGGTGGCTTTGCTTTGAAGCAACCATGCAACTCTTTGAACGGGTGAATCACGACCCTAGGAGGGTTTACTCAGAAGCAAGCCACATTGCCAGCAACTGAGCTTACTCCCAGGTAAAGGATTGTGCTTTAGTTTTTCGCGTGAAAATCAGTGGGGTTTAACAGCGCTTAACAGGGTTACCTACACTGCTTCCCCAAAACGAGGTCTTAGGTTTAATGCTAATAATCGAGCCCAGCGGCCCAGGCCAGCCTAGATGTGTGTGCAAGGGTGGGGCGATTTCCCCCTGTTTGTGCGTGCCCACAGAGAGGGCTCTGAGTGCCACCTCTGGCACCCATGCCATAGGTTCGCCATCACTGGTCTACAATATATATAGGAATCACTGTTATCTAACAATGGAGATTGTCTTGTTAAAAAAATCATACTACACATCTTAAGTAAAACTTTGTTTCTCATTTCACCCATTCCAAAAGGAAAAGTAAAGGGATCCTTTTTTCAAGGACCTAAATAATTTCAGAATTCCAGAAAACCAAACAAAACCTCCAAATCAGAATTTTGAAATGATACAGGGGATCCAAACACTCTGGAATATCAAAATCCAAATACCACCAATTGAAGAAGAAGAAGAAGAAGAAGAGGAGGAGGAGGAGGAGGAGTTTGGCTTTATATCCCCCCTTTCTCTCCTGCAGGAGACTCAAAGGGGCTGACAATCTCCTTGCCCTTCCCCCCTCACAACAAACACCCTGTGAGGTAGGTGGGGCTGGGAGAGCTCTGAGAAGCTGTGACTCGCCCAAGGTCATCCAGCTGGTGTGTGTGGGAGTGTGCAGGCTAATCTGAATTCCCCAGATAAGCCTCCACAGCTCAGGCGGCAGAGCTGGGAATCAAACCCGGTTCCTCCAGATTAGATACATCAGCTCTTAACCTCCTACGCCACTGCTGCTCCAATTGACTTTCCAAGCGCATATCTCTACCTGCTGTTTTTCTCCAAGCGAAGGTGCAAGTAAGAAGGAACCCTGTGTTCTAACTACTGTGCTTTTCAGCGTTGCATGAACAATCTGCACACCGAGATACTTACCTATTTCAAAGCAGACAGTTTTACTGGAATTGCTTTTCTTTCTCAAGGAGCACCTTGTGGCCGTTCTGTTGGGAGCTGGCGAATGGGAGTTTCTGCACTGCTAAGGGGAAAAAACAGCGTCTCTAAAATCAGCCTTCCCTTGGCAATCGTAAATGTGTAAAGCTAGTTCTTGAACAAAGAATCTTTCCAGCAGTTGTGAAACATTTTATTATGACCCTTAGAATGTCACAAAGCTATATGAAAATTGAGAGGGGGGAGAGTCGTTCAGAGTGTGGTGTTTTAGGCCCCAAGCCTACAGCTTGTAGTATTTCTTCAATGATGTACAGATGGAGCTGCAAGCTTGATTTGATTAATATTTGGTATAAGCTGCATCATAAGTTTAATTTCAGGTGATGTATTATGTCGTCAATATAAGCCAAACAGAGTGACAGAAGGGAAGGAAATTCCACCCATACATCATTAAAGGCCACCTTCCTCCAGATGCAGAAGACGTTTCACAGATGTATAATTTTGGGGGACTAGCATATACTTCATTTCATCTAATTAAGGCCGCACTATCTCCTGTATTCCAGTGAAAATATTATAAACAGCAGACTTGGACTAAATGACCACATTCTAAAACACACGTGTCTTTCTAGCCACTGCACTGAGAATGCAGCTTGATGCAGAGTTTCATGGCACTCAAAACCCTTGCTCACAACTTTGTGACGTTTTAGTTGCTCCCAAGCAACTAAACTGTGTATAATTCCTTCTGCATTAAGATTTTTCCCCTTGTGCACCAGCAGAGCCACACAGAATCTCTACTCATCTCTGCTGTCACTGGAACGCTGACTGGCCACTAACAACACTGGCAAATGTCTTCCCGAAGGCTTTCACGGCCGGATTCAACTGGTTGTGGTGGGTTTTCCGGGCTGTGTGGCTGTGGTCTGGTGGATCTTGTTCCTAACGTTTCGCCTGCATCTGTGGCTGGCATCTTCAGAGGTGTGTCACAGAGGGAAGTCTGCTACGCTCTGTGATAACACCTCTGAAGATGCCGGCCACAGATGCAGGCGAAACATTAGGAACAAGATCCACCAGACCACGGCCACACAGCCCGGAAAACCCACCACAACCAACACTGACAAAGTTCAACTATTTTGTGCAAAGTAAGAACTTCTTGAGTGTATATTTCAAGGGGGTCTCTTTGGGCATACAGAAAAAGGTCTTCCCCAGTCCCTAAAAATAAACACTTCACACAATCCATTTGGAGCTAAGACCACCAGGGGAATTACCAAGTCTAGGCCGTGTGAGAAGTCTGCCAAGAATTTGCCTTAATCAGTGCTTCTCAAATTGTGGGCCAGGAGTGAAAGCTAGGCCATGGCTTTCCCACAGATGGACTATGAGACCAGGAGGGAGGAGAAAGAACACGGGAAGCTGGGAAGCAGTGGCTTTGGGAACCTCAGTGGCCAGTTGAGAATAGCCTCCGTCAAGGTGTGGAATGCTGCTTAGTGATGCTGTCCATTTATAAGTGGGAACTTGTTGAGTGTTAACTGACTCCTCTGCAAGGAGATCCCTCTTCAGGAAGCGTGAGAACCAGTAGCCAAGATGGCTCCACCAGTGGCCGGGGGGAGGGGGGGGCACAGAAAAAGAAATCTTACAGCTCTGTAAAGATACCGAAATTGACAGGAGGCACCTTCATGTGAGGTACATTCTAATCAAATGAGACGGACTAATTTGGGGCGGGGGGGCAGTGCAAGAAAGCATAAGCACCTCTGGAAATAACAGATGCGGTGTCAAACATTCTCCTTCTTTTCTGCTAGCAGCTGGGCACCCAAGGAACCATAAGAACATAAGAACATAAGAACAAGCCAGCTGGATCAGACCAGAGTCCATCTAGTCCAGCTTTGGGAGCTCACATGCAGGAGGTGAAAGCAATGGCCTTCTGCGGCTGTTGCTCCCGAGCACCTGGTCTGTTAAGGCATTTGCAATCTCAGATCAAAGAGGATCAAGATTGGTAGCCATAAATCAACTTCTCCTCCTCCATAAATCTGTCCAAGCCCCTTTTAAAGCTATCCAGGTGAGTGGCCATCACCACCTCCTGTGGCAGCATATTCCAAACACCAATCACACGTCGTGTGAAGAAGTGTTTCCTTTTATTAGTCCTAATTCTTCCCCCCAGCATTTTCAATGGATGCCCCCTGGTTCTAGTATTGTGAGAAAGAGAGAAAAATTTATCTCTGTCAACATTTTCTACCCCATGCATAATTTTATAGACTTCAATCATATCCCCCCTCAGACGTCTCCTCTCCAAACTAAAGAGTCCCAAACGTTGCAGCCTCTCCTCATAAGGAAGGTGCTCCAATCCTTCAATTATCCTTGTTGCCCTTCTCTGCACTTTTTCTATCTCCTCAATATCCTTTTTGAGATGCGGCGACCAGAACTGGACACAGTACTCCAAGTGCGGTCGCACCACTGCTTTATATAAGGGCATGACAGTCTTTGCAGTTTTATTCTCAATTTTTTTCCTAATGATCCCCAGCATAGAGTTTGCCTTTTTCACAGCTGCCAGTGAGAGGAACAGCACTTCTCTGCGATGCCTCTTTTAGAAGTGGGACAGTCCTCTCCTGCTCTCACAGCTCAGCTTTTATTTCCTTCGGCTGCAGAGTATCAGCCCGACCCGCCTCCCCTGTACCAGGATGTTCCCCTGTGGGATATTCCAGCATGTGCAACAGCAGACTCCTCAAACCGTCAAGCTGGTTTAATTCTGCTTTCCTTATGTTCTGTATCCAGTGCCCTTTGCTCTCTGCTGCCCAGTGCTCCAGCTGGGCAACTATTGCTACCTGCTTAAGGTGAACAGGTTCCATTGCTCGTCAGGAAGAAAACTGCAGTCCCAGATAAATCAGCAGCCACAGGGGAGAATAGCAAGAAATCATGGTCACCAGGTTTGTATTTCCCCATTTGTGGTCAAGGCTATTTCGCTTTAATAGGCAACATCCCATTTAAGCACTTATGTAAGCTTCCCTGCTGCACCCTAGTGGGGGGGAGGGGGCAGGGATATCTCTCAGAGTGGTAATTTCAATTATAATCAGAATGTGTTCTAGCTTTGATATTCCAAAGCAACAAAAACAGCTTTCGTTCAGACACTTCTTAAAAAGAAACAAGATATTCTAAAAGAAAAGATTACACATCTGCCCTTGCCCATTCCCAAGGAATCCAACTGAAGTGCTGATTTGAACATTTAAAATCAGCATGAAGTTGTTAATAAAAAAGGCAGACGACACAACAGAAAGGAGGGTAGTTGTTACCAAGGCGCTGTTTCTCTTTTCTGCCTTCTCCTCTCCGTTCTGTCTGCCTCTGTAGCCTTTACTTTCGACGGTGGTCTGTTTTTCCTGCAAGGCTGTAGCAGAAGCAGTTTCCACCATTTTCTGATGATCCCCTGCGGCTAAAAACAGTAAAGCACAAAACAGCCTGATGCAGGCGCTGCTGAAAGATTTTGGGCACTGTAGGGGGAAGCATCTAGAGCAGCTTGAAGCTAAACAGATCTTGATGGAGAGGCTCAAAATTGGCAAGCAAAAGGACCGTTCGTGTCGAAGGTCAACACGCCCAGGTAGGCGGAGAAGTCCAGTGCAAACAAGACCACCAATGGAAACACTCATGGCAGAACTTCTCGTGTAGACGTGAGGCTTCAGCTCCCTTGCCAGACTGCCACGCTGTCGTTGTGAAATGTCTGCCCCAAATTTAGCAGGCTTTGCCCTGAGAAGAAGGCTGCTTGTGCTCCGGGGCCATGGCCAAGTTGGGCCAGCATGCTTCTTGTTTTGTACCTACACAGTCAGTGGGAGTGCAGCATGCATACCTCAGGTCATGACACCAACTTGTTGGTCAAGCAGGAAGCACTGGCAGTTTACCTACTCTCTGCGCCTACACAATCAGCAGCATCTTTCAGAAGACTGATATGGCAGGCATGGTCTCAGATTTACCACAAATTAGAGTAGCCGGTCTTATACCAACTGCACTGGCTGCCAACCGAGTACTGGGTAATGTTTAAAGTTTTGTATTGACCTTTAAAGCCATTCGCGGCCTTGGCCCTGCTTATCTGAGGGACCATCTCTCCCTATACCGCCCTTCTAGGCCCCTCCGCTCGTCGGAGGCGGACCTACTGGTGATCCCTGGCCCCAAGGCGATCCGGCTGGCCTCTACAAGGGCCAGGGCTTTTACGGCTCTGGCCCCTACCTGGTGGAACAGGCTTCCAGGTGAGATCAGGGCCCTGCGGGACTTACAAAGTTTCCGCAGGGCCTGCAAAATGGACCTGTTCCGCCAGGCGTTTGGCCAGCCGGGATGATGTCAACTCCGCCATAAGAACACCTGGCCTCCCGTGGGTACATAAAGGGGGAAGGAGGGGCTGAAGCCATCTGTAGTTTTAGTATTTTATTTATTATTTTATTGTAAATTATGTATTTGATGTTTTAAATTGTTTTAGTGTTGATGGACACCGCCCTGAGCCTTCGGGGAGGGCAGTATATAAATAAATAATAAATAAATAAATAGCCTGGCCACTTTTTCTTTCAGTGTTCAATGCAGGCAGAATACCACTGGGCATGGGTAGCAAGCCCTAAGGTACATCTCCTGCATTCATTGAGATGAATAAAACTTTAAAAGCAAATCCCACAAGACTTAGGCCCCTTCCACACACACAGAATAACGCACTTTCAATCCACTTTCACAACTGTATTGTCGAAGGCTTTCACGGCCAGAGTCAACTGGTTGTGGGTTTTCCGGGCTGTGTGGCTGTGGTCTGGTGGATCTTGTTCCTAACGTTTCGCCTGCATCTGTGGCTGGCATCTTCAGAGGTGTATCACAGGGGGAGTTCCACCAGACCATGGCCACACAGCCCGGAAAACCCACAAGCACTTTCACAACTGTTTGCAAGTGGATTTGGCTAGTCCGCACTGCTCCAAAGTGGATTGAAAGTGGATTGAAAGGGCATTATTCTGCATGTGCGGAAGGGGCCTTTGGGAGAAAGCACTTGCACAAACTGATCTGGATGTGAAGAGCTTGACAGTCACTTACTGATGAACACAGACAGAGGCTGACAAAGGCATCTTGACTGATAGGTTTATTTCTTTTTAACTATGTGTCTTTAAATTGGCGGCTGAGGTTACTATTGGGGTACAGCAGGGCGTTGTCGGGGGGGAGCTGTAACAAAGTAGTATGTAGACGTATTAAAGCTGTTTTAACCGCCCTGAGCCCCTAGGGCAGGGGTGGTCAACCTATGGTGCTCCAGATGTCCATGGACTACAATTCCCATCAGCCCCTGCCAGCATAGGTTGACCACCCCTGCCCTAAGGGCTCAGGGCGGTATATAAATGGAACAAATAAATAAATAATGCATACAAGCAGCGTGTCAAATGTTTGGTCTCCATGATGGCTGCTAGAGATCGGAACCCAAACTGAATTGGCAGGCAACTGAAAATCACTGGATACAACAAGTTCTCAACAAATGTCACGAATTTAAAATAAAACATAGCTCTAGTCTAGGTAAGTGGCTCTAAATTAACAATTTGAATTGCAATAACATATGTGGAGTTCTGTAACCTATATTTGGTCCCCAAGGTTTCAATACTTTAGCATTTGAAAACGTTAGTATTTGTGATGTGTCATGCGTGACTCTGTTCACATTTGCAATTTAGAATTAAGGATGGTTTAAATACAATTTTAAAAAAAAGATTTCATGCACAGGCTACTGTTTGTTTGATTTTTCTCCTCTAAGAGGGGAACTTAACACGTCGTGCAAACGGCTTTGGCATTCCTGTGCTAGCTGGGAAGCTGAAATCTGACTTATGCAAAATCCAAGACGAGACAATCTGATTAACAGAACAGTTGGAAAAGAGGAGCTTTGCAAGACTCCATCTAGATCAGTGGTAGCGAACCTTTGGCACTCCAGATGTTATGGACTACAATTCCCATCAGCCCCTGCCAGCATGCCAATTGGCAATGCTGGCAGGGGCTGATGGGAATTGTAGTCCATAACATCTGGAGTGCCAAAGGTTCGCCACCACTGCTCTAGATCCATGGTGGCGAACCTATGGCACCCCATGCTGGCAGGGGCTGATGGGAATTGTAGTCCATGAACATCTGGGGTGCCATAGGTTCGCCACCACTGATGTAGATTCTGGTGAGAAAAGAGATCTGTCTCCCAAATGGTTATGCTACTTTCAGGCCACCTTGAAAGCGTAAAGGTGGCATTCTGGTTATTAGAAAAGACCAAAAGGGAGACAGTTCTGTAATGGTCAAAACTCTGGTCAAGTAGAGGCCAAGATTGTAGGGGTGAGCCAGCGATCCCAGCAGAGTCTCAGAAAGTGCACAGGAATGCCTGCGCCATCTGTTCCCTTCTGGGCGCACAGGCACACCCATCACAAGACCCCTATGACTCACGGGTCACAAGATACCCCAAACAAAGAGTCTCAATACCCCCAGGTATGGATTAGGCCAAATAGGGACGTTTCCTCCCGCACGTACGCAGCCCCAATGAGTCATGTATTGTGCAACCTTCTCCCACTCTCCCGCCTTCCCAAACCCTTAATAAAAGGTGCCAGGGACCCCAGCTCAGCGGATTAGCCAGATCCATGGATCACGCTAGATCGCCACTGGCTTCTCTCCACCGGATCCTGATATCACTGCGTCTCGTCTCTTCATTGCGTCGTCCGTAACGATGTCACAAGATGGTACCGTAAAACAGGTCATGAGACAGAATGCCCTTCCACCCACAAACTGGCCATGAGACAGAATGCCCTTCCACCCACAACTCTGGAGATGCATGTCCTGGGGCGGCAAAGAACACCTATCCAGACCGGCTAAAGCTTCACTTGCAGATGACTTACATAGCCACACAAATATCAAGAGTCCTATTTCCAAAATACTGAAAACTGTCTTACTAATGTCTAGTTAACAAGCGCTTGATGTGTCAAGAACGTCATATACTGTTTCTCGAAGATGATCAAGCAGTTGAGTCTCAAACAGAAGAAGTCTCTGGAGCAGGGCAACACCCATACTTTTCTATACACACTTGCTCTTTGAACCTAACATCTGGAAGCTGTACTTCTGGCAACAGCTTAGGACAAGGTGCAAGAACAAAGGCAGACTGGTAGGGCCACAGAGGCCTTGAAATCAACATCTCAGATTGAGCTGAGAAGGCGGGGAACAACTGTGGAACTCTGATTCACGAGAACGAGATTAAGAATGGAAGCGCCACTCAGCAAGAATTCCCTTCACCCATCTGTATCAGGCATTGGTGTGAGGCAGGGGAGTGGCAGAGGTCATTGTGAGAGGCAACACTTACAACTGAATCCGGTATCGCGCTCCAAAGCACCAATGGCTTCCATCACACCTTTGATGACGAGTTTAAACCGGACATCTTCCTGTAGAGTTCTGGAACAAAAGAAACAAATCAGTGAGGCAATATGTCTGTCGCTTGGAGGACAACATCGATCATTTCGGCTGGTTGTAGTGGGTTTTCCGGGCTGTGTGGCCGTGGTCCGGTGGATCTTGTTCCCAACGTTTTGCCTGCATCTGTTAACAGACTTCCCTCTGTGATACACCTCTGAAGATGCCAGCCACAGATGCAGGCGAAATGTTAGGAACAAGATCCACCAGATCACGGCCACACAGCCCGGAAAACCCACCACAACCAGTTTAATCCGGCTGTGAAAGCCTTCAACAAGACATTGATCAGTTCCTTAAAGCTTCCCAAAGAGACAGCGCTGGGGGAATGCAATGAAGACAATAATAAGTATGATTTCTCAAGAAGCAATTCTTAATCTTAAGACTTTTATTGGTCTAATTAAAGAATCACTCATTTTAGAATAGCGAAAGGAATTACACTGGGGAGTTTCCTACCCAGTTAAGGCAGTTTCGGTCTCAAAGCAGAACACAACTATCAAACAGTTCTCGCTGCACCAATAAGTGTTTCACTGGCCCCTCCCTCCCTTGCTCCACAGAACCCTCCTCGTGCCTACTCCCTTTGCCATACTATGCCCAAGACCTTACGATCACTCTGTGTAATTTTTGTCCGTGAAGTTCTACTACAGTTTTTAACTGCGGGTTGATTTAGCAGGCTGCTCTGCTAGTATGATCGCTGTTTTAGATTTTTTTTCACCCAAAGTGTCTGCTTTTCATATATTATCTGTTCAATTGTTTATTTGCCCAGCCTTTATGATGCTTATTTCTCTACATTTTCAATAGCGCTGTTTTTAATCTAGATATACCTAAACTGCCCTGAGCATATCATTAAGGAGAAAGTGGGATATAAATATTTAAAATAAATAAATGACAGATTTACTTTTTGGAGATGTTTCCATTGCAGAGCGGACACTTGGTTGCACCTTTATTTTGTTCGAGAAGCTTCAGTATGCAGAACCTAAGAAAGAAGAGAAACAGTAAGATTTGTTCTAAAGCAGAGGCGTAGGGAGGGGAACTATAGCCCGGGGCAAAATGGCTCCCAGGCCTGTCCAAGCCCTTTTTAAAGCTATCCAGGTTAGTGGTCATTACCACCTCCTGTGGCAGCATATTCCAAACACCAATCACACGTTGCGTGAAGAAGTGTTTCCTTTTATTAGTCCTAATTCTCCCCCCCCCCCAGCATTTTCAATGGATGCCCCCTGGTTCTAGTATTGTGAGAGAGAAAAATTTCTCTCTGTCCACATTTTCTACCCCATGCATAATTTTATAGACTTCAATCATATCCCCCCTCAGATGTCTCCTCTCCAAACTAAAGAGTCCCAAACGCTGCAGCCTCTCCTCATAAGGAAGGTGCTCCAGTCCCTCAATCATCCTCGTGTAGAGTCAGTGGGCCTGTGTGTAGTTTGGGCTTCTGAGGCACTCATACCTGGCCCGGCAGGGGGATGTGGCAATGTGGGGGGCCATTTTGTGCCCCCATGTGACCTACAATGGTGGCGCCCGGGACAAATGTCCCCAGATGTCCCCATGGCAGCTACGCCATTGTTCTGAAGTTGCTGGAATGATGGGAGTTTGCCCCCCAAATCCAGCTGGCATCACCTCTCACCTGTGCACATCCATGTTCTCAACCTTTGCACTTCCTGGCTGATAAAAGCTGCCGGGCCGGGGGTGGACTGTCGAGTGGCCCTTGAAGGAGGGAGTTGTGTCTCTCATGGCTTAAGCAGGCAATGTTCAGATTTGTTTTGAAAAAGCTCTCACTAAAAGCTCTCTTTTGGCCAATCTCCAGGCTTTCATTCATGGGGAAGTTACTTGTGTGTGTTGTTACTTCTCAGCTCTTGGAACAGGCCTTTCATGTTACTGGGGTTCACGTACAGGGGGGTGCTTTACTGGTGTTCAGATATGCAATGCCCAAGAACACTGAGAGGAGGCTTACCTGCAAAAAACGTGGGCACAATGCGCTGAAACTGGTGCTTTCATTATCTCCAGGCTAAAAGACACAAATAAATAATCATGGCTATTCATTTTGAATATGGTGTTCTGGGCCTGCACAAGTTCAGTGCAGTGCAGCGTAAGTGCAGCACAACGCATTTGGGGGAGAGTCTTCAACTAGATGCCTACCCAAAAGGATGCCTTTTCAAGAGAGATCTTGAACACAGTGCCAGGGATTCATTGCAATCCCTGTTTTAAGAGAAAAGACTCATCTCAGTCAAGAGCAGCAGGTTCCCAAATATAAAGAAGGGAGACTTCTGTTCTGCTGTTTTAGCACGGAAGTATGGACCTAAGGAGCAGCAGTGGTGTAGTGGTTAAGAGCAGGTGTACTCTAATCTGGAGGAACTGGGTTTGATTCCCCACTCTGCCGCCTGAGCTGTGGAGGCTTATCTGGGGAATTCAGATTAGCCTGTGCACTCCCACACACGCCAGGTGGGTGATCTTGGGCTAGTCACAATTATTCTGAGCTCTCTCAGTCCCACCCACCTCACAGGGTGTTTGTTGTGAGGGGGGAAAGGAAAGGAGTTTGTAAGCCCCTTTGAATCTCCTACAGGAGAGAAAGGGGGGATATAAATCCAACTCTTCTTCTTCTAAGTTGAATTCAGGACTCAAAACAAACTTGTGCTTCCAAATTCCCAATGTGGTACTACTTTTTATTTAACAAGAAGTTTGGATTGAAGCCTCTTTCAGCTTCTCACCGTCTATAATTCACACTTAGAACTTCATGCCACAGTTAATGCTATTCCTGAGTGTTCATTGATACCTCAAGTCCAGGCTAGAGAGGCAGCAGTGAAGAAGAAAGTAGCAAAAAAAAAAAGTTCCACACAGAGAGCTCCTTGTGCAGTTCACTGGATCCGAGCCACTGGGACCAGTAACTGTGTGCCTACTTGGCGGTTTCTAGCCAGACAGCCATGTTAGTCGATTGTAGCAAAACAAACAACTCAGTGGCACCTTACAGACTAACAGAATTCCTTCTAGAGTGAGCTCCCGTCAGGCAGGATCTTGTATCTGAAGTGAGCTCTGCCTCAGGAAAGGTCATCCTGAAATAAATGCTGTCAGTCAAAGTGCCACTTGTTTAGCTATAGCGCATCATCTAAGGCTCAACTCACCCTTTACAGGCAAACCACAGTTCTGATGTAAAGGGCGAGGTACAGACAAGCTCCTACACGTCTCTTGCACACACCAATTCCCTTATTTTCTTCCAGATTCAAGGGAATCAAGGTTTTGTCACCACACAATCTGCGGCAACCATAATTCTAACTGCAGTCTCCAATTCTAGCTTCAGAAGAAACAAGAACCATAATTCACCCAATTAGCACATCATGGCAAATGATAGTTACCACAACTCAGGAAGTGGAGAAGGGAATTGGTACACAGAAGGAGCAAGCCTGAAACATCTGGTGACAGCTGTCCATGGTTTGGTCGTGAGGCCAGAATTTTTCATGACATCAGAACTGAGCCTACCCTAGGCCAGTGATGGCGAACCTTTTCGAGACTGAGTGCCCAAACTGCAACCCAAAACCCACTTATTTATCGCAAGGTGCCAACACAGCAATTTAACCTGAATACTGAGGTTTTAGTTTAGAAAAAAACGGTTGGCTCTGAGGCATGTGTTACTCAGGAGTAAGCTTGGTGGTAGTCGGTGGCTTTGCTTTGAAGCATCTCTTCCAACAGGTGAATCACGACCCTAGGAGGGTTTACTCAGAAGCAAGCCCCATTGCCAGCAACCGAGTTTACTCCCAGGTAAAGGATTGCGCTTTTGTTCTTTGCATGAAAATCAGTGGGGTTTAACAGGGTTACCTACACTGATTCCCCAAAACTTGGTCTTAGGTTTAATGCTAATAATCGAGCCCAGCGGCCCAGGCCAGCCTAGATGTGGGGGAGGGCACTCTGTTTGTGCGTGCCCACAGAGAGGGCTCTGAGTGCCACCTCTGGAACCCGTGCCATAGGTTCGCCATCACTGCCCTAGGCCCATGAGCCAGCTGAAGCAAATCACCCCCTTACTCCCAATCTCCTAAAATCTACCCCACAGTACAGCTGGGAGGAGAAAATAACAGATTTGCAGGACACTTTCTGAATCTTCCTAAACTAGTTGTTTGGTAAGAAAGAGTAGATCTCTTTTTTTCCTAACCACTGCTGATAAAATGTCAGAGAAAATTTGACTTCCTAACTTTTTATTCCAAAATCTGAATTGTTTCAGAATGCCTCTAAAAATGCTATTCCCGATCTCATACTAATTTCACAAAAAAAAAATTCACTGTTACATCATTTCTTTTTAAAGTTTTTATTTACTCAAAATACATTCTTCATGGTTATCCTTGTATTTAAAAGTGATGGTTTGATTTCATGCATCAACAGAAAGAGAAAATGTTTCATGGGGGGAAGGGATACATGAAGGACAGGTTGTAACTTCACGAATCACACTAGGACATCACAGCAAAAGGTGTTCTAATCAAGTCTAATCTAATTCAAGACCACCGACAGATTCTCTTGTCTCAGTGATGTTAAAGTTTTGACTGAAGCCCTGCATGTTTTGGAGAGCCTTACCCCCCCCCCCACCAAAAAAAAAAAAAAGCAGAACAGCTCAAAAATTAAGAAGTACGGCCTTCCTGTTTTCTGGGAACTGAGGACATATAAAGGGAGGAGATGAACAGCCACAACGTACTGCTGGACTGTATCTTTTGGTTTCACCCTGACAGATGTCTTGGGCTTTAGTGCCCCCAGGTGTTAACTTCCATGATAGCAGACATTCAGCATCAATATCTGGGTGGTGGCATCCAAGAAGTACTAGACAGCATTTCACTCTAGACCAGGGGTCTGCAACCTGTGGCTCTCCAAATGTTCATGGACTACAATTCCCATCAGCCCCTGCCAGTTGGCCATGCTAGCAGGGGCTGATGGAAGTTGTAGTCCATGAACATCTGGAGAGCCACAGGTTGCAGACACTTGGTCTATACCGAACAAAACTGGGACCCTCAGCTACAAGCCTCACTAAGGATAACTGTGTTAGCATATATCAAAGATAACCAACATGGTGCCCCTGGGCGCCAATCGGCACTTCCCTTGACACTTGCTGAGCCTTTAAGAAAGTGGGTGGGGCCACTGTAAAGCAGGACAGGTTATTGGCTGCCCTTTTTTAAATGAAAGGGTTTTCTTCTGGGCCATCAGGAGGACAGGTAAGCACCTGGACCTCCCTTGCTCAGCTTCATTCCTCCTTTAGGCTTTCCTTCTTCTCTGGAGGTATGAAGGGGAGGCATTCTGTTTGGCTCCACTTCCCATAGAAGAAGCCACTCCAATTTAGCCCACCTCCTGTGGAAGATATTTTGGGGGTGGTGCTCAATAATTTGTACAGCAATTTTAAATGCTCAAAACATTCCACATACATTATCTTGTAGCCCTTCCAACATTCCTTTATAGTGGAGCAACATTATTAGAAAGGCAGCTGAGACCAATCTACCTCATGAGTTCATGGCTATTATTCAGTAAACTGTGCTGGCCTTTCTGAGGGGCATATTATTTATTTTTATTCAATTTAGTAGACCACCCTACCCCGAAGGGCTCAGGGTGGTTCACAAGCCAACCAAGGACAATACGTTACAACTAGAAAAAATTGAATAATCCCAATTAAAACAATAAATACAGTAAAAATAATTGTCCCCGCTGGCCTCAAAAGTAACAAAGGGAATGGGGCAAAGGACTTAGTGCTGCACAAATGTAAAGTTACATGTAAGAAGGCATTGGAGGTTGGGGTATATTCATACATGACAGAGAACTACCAAGATGCCAGGATGTTCTCAAACACCTTTGATATGCATGAACATGCTACATTTAGAGCTTCCCTCTTACTAAGTTGTCATGCAACTGTAAGGCCCCTTCCGTACGTGCAGAACAATGCACTTTCAATCCACTTTCACAATTGTTTGCAAGTGGATTTTGCTATACTGCACAGTAAAATCAAGCTACAAAGTGCACTGAAAGTGGATTGAAAGTGCATTATTTTGCATGTGCAGAAGGGGCCTTAGAAAGCAAAGTAGACTTATTATTATGAATTATAGAAGATTATAGAAAGTAGACTTATTGTGAATCACACTATAATATTGAGAGAAGTGGTAGAGGTTATTAAAAAATTAAACCAGGAAAGGTTCCTGGTCTGGATGACATATTGGAATTGTAGTACAAGTGTCTTGAAGATGAAATTTTACAATCTCTACAAAATTAACTCCATCTTGCAAGAAGAAAAGACACCTGAATCATAGATTCATTCCGCACATGCAAAATAATGCACTTTCAAACTGCTTTCAGTGCTCTTTGAAGCTGTGCAGAATAGCAAAATTCACTTGCAAACAGTTGTGAAAGTGGTTTGAAAACGCATTATTTTGCGTGTGGGGAAGGGGCCATAGAAAGATGCTAATTTAACAGCAATACTTAAGGACAAGACCTGACTGTGACAAGAAACTACAGACCAACATCATTACTGAATAGTAACTATAAGAGTTTATTCATGAAGATCAATGCAGATTTTTTACTGAAACAATAGTTAAAGGACAAGGTCAGAACTGTCTTGGGTATCTTGGAATATTTGAATACAATGAAAAACAAGCTGCTTTGGACTTTCTAGATCCAGAGAAAGTGTCTGATAATTAATGGAAATGGACAGAATAGCAACATCATTCAAATTAAAATAACTGTATAATCACGGAAATTTAGTTTTCTGAAAACTACATTTTAAGGAACATGGCTGTGTATAGACTGGGTGGACAATTCCGGTTTGTCAATAAAACCTGGACAGGACGCCATGTCAGTATTTCTTCCTCAACAATTAACAGAGGAAGTGGTCATTAGAAATGTTTGTTGTTGACTGCCAACGCTCCCTTAAACACCAAAATTCACACTTCCAATAATTCACTTTCTAGGTTGTGTGGATTTTGAATAAGAACCTCGAGTCCCAACTCTTCCATTTCATACCATATTGGGCATTCCAAATTCTTCTGCATGGCCAGCAGTATTTCCTGAATCTGTGTAACACCTGGTTGAGAGGAATCCATGGCTTCTTCCATTCCTTCCAAAAAAACACAAAACACCTGTATGTCAGTCTGGCCTGCTTGACTCAAAGCACAGTCTCAGCCATAGGTTTCTACTAAATGGGTAGCCCAATCCAATACTTGTTCAATGTATTGTCGAAGGCTTTCACGGCTGGATTCAACTGGTTCTGGTGGGTTTTCTGGGCTGTGTTCCACCAGACCACAGCCACACAGCCCAGAAAACCCACCAGTACCAATACATGTTCGTTCGGAAAGAAGTCCCACTCAGGTCAATGGAATTTATCCAACTGCCCACGGTTGACTGGGCCGCGCCGCGGGCTTTCCCTCTCGCCCGCCCCGTTGGAGCAGGGCGGGCGCTTTCCTGAGCCACCGGCTTCTCGAGCCGCCGGCTTCATCCTTGCCGGGCGCATCCATGCGCTTCTCAGAATGAGTGGAGTAAAAGGTAAAAAAACCCCAATATATATATAGCGTTATCTTTATTTTAAATGTCAAAAATTATTTGCGGCTCCAAGTGTTTTTTTTCCCCATGGAAAACGGGACCAAATGGCTCTTTGAGTGTTAAAGGTTCCCTACCCCTGTGCTAGACTCTTTGGCAGACCATGGTAGCCATTTTTATATATAAAATGGTTTTTTATATATAGTTGCTCACCAGCAACTATATATATGTGTGTGTGTGTATACATATACACCTGTGTGTGTGTGTGTGTGTGTGTGCGCGCGCGTATACACACACACACACATATATACACATATACATATATATATACATATACATACACACACATATATACATATATCTCAAAAACGCAAGTGTTCCTATTTTTATATGTTTATATGTGTGTCTGTCTGTCCGTCTGTCTATCTAACTATAAAATACAAAAGTGTTCCTATTCTTTTAAACCAGTGCCAGTGAGCAACTCTGCGCTTGTCTGAAGGGGGGGGGGGCCTCGACCAAGGCCCTCCCCGCTCCGGGTGTCGCTGTCCCAGAGGCGTCCCTTCCCCGACCACCCGCACTCCGGCCTGATGCGGCGCCCAGGCCTCCCGCCCTGTCTGCTGCGCCTCCCTCGGGGCCGGGGCCGCCTTCCCTCACGACCTCTCCCTCAGCGCGCACCTCAGTCCTTCTCCGCAAAGCTCTTTTCGCGCCTTTTCCCCCGGTCTCCTAGGCAACCAGCCGCTTCCGCATGACTCTGATCACGTGGCTCAGATCAGATTCTCCGATTGGGTCCGCAGCCGCGGTGACGAAATACAGGCGACAAATTGGGGAGAAAAGGAAATGGCCTAGACGTTGCCCCGCCCCCTCCAGCACGCGCGTCATTCAGGAGGTGGGTGTGGTTTATTCCCACAGCCCAGCTTGAAAGGGGCGTTACTGACGCACGAAAGCAAGGCCGAATGAGCGGCCAAGGTACACTGAGGGAGCGGCTGTTGCTGCGGGACAACGGGGAATAGGGCATTCTGGGATTTGTAGTCTTGCAAAACAAGCCGGAAGCGGTTCCTGGGCCGGATATAGTATCTCTTTCCGCCCCCTCTGTTTTTGTTATGTTTCCCACGGCCCGCCCTTGTAGCCCGACAGTCCAATAGGATGAGCTGAATGACAGGGGATTGGTCCAATGGCGTGTCGCCGTCCGCCGACGCACGGGAGGGCGCACGTCACAGCGCTGAGGAGGACGGCGGCTGCAAGCGTCGCCGCTCTTGGCGGCCCCGGGACCAGCCGTGTGACGGTAAGCGCCGGCCCCTTCGCGGAGCCGCAGAGCTCCCATGAGCGTCGCGGAGGTGGGGAGGGGCGGGACCTGCGCGACGGCTTCTGCCCCCCCCCCGAAGAAGGGGTCTTCGCTGCCCTTCCTCGGCGGTTGGGCGACCCCCCCACTGCCGTTAGTCCAGCCCCCCTGCCCCCCGAGCTCGGCATCGGGGGGATGGGCCAAGCACCCCGCCCCCCCGGCCGTCCTTCTGGAAAGGCCTGGCCGCCCCCCGCGGGAGGGAGGGAGGGAGGGGGCCAGTTCCAAAAAGAAGCCCCTTTGTGGGCGCCTCAGAAACGCCCCCGACCCACTGCCGCTCAGGCCAGGTGGGGGTGGGGGGAGAGGACGCAGGGAAGGGCAGGCTCACGACAATTCTGTGCTGCCTGCGCTCCCACCCCCAATTCAGAGCCCCCCTTTAGACGCCGCGCCTGTGATTTGAAGCAATGACACACACACACACACACACACACACACACACACCCCCCCCCACCGGTGCAAACATTTAAACCAGGCAACAGGTTCCCGGTCTGGGCATGTGGGGGGAGGGGGGGGGTCCGCCTTCCGGGTTGGGCGCCTGATCGCTCCTCTTTCAAAAGATTCATTGGTGGTGTTCGTATAAGGGGTGGCCAACCTATGGCACTCCAGATGTTCATGGATTACAAATCCCATCAGCCCCTGCCAGCATGGCCAATTGGCCATGCTGGCAGGGGCTGATGAACATCTGGAGTGCCATAGGTTGGCCTATAATTCATACTTAGGTATCATCTATCAATTGTAACAGAGAGTTCAGGTGTCCCAGATCTATTCTGCAAGTTTTAGTTTAACCCGCTGCTTGCCAGGGCTTTTAAGTTTCTTTGGAAAAGTTGCATAGATTTCTTTTGAAGATCAAAACTTGGGTGAACAAAGTGATGTGAAAAAGACAGTGTGAGCGAGGTGCGGTTCATTTTTTTTTTTTCAAAAGGCAAACGGAAGCAACAACTAAGTATACACTAGAGGGGTTGAACTCATTTGTTACAAGGACCAGATGGAATGAAAATGACCAGTTGGACCAGGCCCTGGGGTGCGAGGCAGGGAACTGTACCTGGACTGGCAAGCCCACAGCACGTTGGGGGGGCTGCCTTGAGGGGGCTGATCAGGTCCAGAAGCCAGCCAAGGCAACCCTCAGCAGACTCACATACCTGATAAGCCCCCTCACGGGTCTGGATCCAGCCCCCAGGCCACACGTTTGACACCACTGATATACACAAAAGCTGTATATATAACAGGGGCAGAGGGGACTACTTGTTTCCTTAGTGCCAAATATAAACACTATTAAAAATTTACCAATTGCTCCCTAGTTATAATTATGAATTTGTAATTCAGTTAATTCTTAATTATTATTAAGTAGAGCCACACTTTTTTTCTCTGTGTCAATTTTCTTACTAACCCTAGTCCTCAAATCAACTAATTCATTCCTTTTTTTCTGTTTTAAGCAAAAGGTCTGTTAGGTTATCAACAAACTTAGATAAGTTCTTTAATCACGGAAGTGAGCTTTGCCATCTCAGCCAGTTCCAATATCTTCACAAACCATTCTTCTTATGTGGGTATAGACTAAGATTTCCATTTTCACCCATATAGTATCCTTGCTGCCGATGTCATATATTAATACAAAAATCCATGTCTTTTTTCCTAACTGTCCCATCAACTCCAAAAGGGAAAAAGCCTTTGGTTTCATTTGTATATTACTCTTTAAAATCTTCTGGATCACTGAACGTATTTATATCCAAAATTCTTCAGCTTTACAAGTCCACCGTAAATGGTGAAATTACCTTTCATGATAAACACATTTGTAACATTTTTATACATTTTTGCTAATTTAACTTCTAATGATATATCATTGTATAGGAATTCTTTTTTGAGATTGGAGCTTAGTGTAAATGTTAAGACCCTTTAACCAGATATTCTCCCATTGACCCATTTGTATATTATACCTGTTTCTGTTCCTTTCTGTGTCTCATACGGTTAAGTTACATCTCTGTAAATAATCGTTTGCGCTGACTGCGAAGCATAAATTGATTTCACCCATTTTATTAAATGCTACTTTTATAAAACATTAAACAAAAAAAACAGTTCAAATTATCAGACACTTTCTCTGGATCTAGAAAGTCCAAGCAGCTTGTCATTGTATTCAAATATTCCAAGATACCCAAGACAGTTCTGACCTTGTCCTTTCAGTAAAAATCCGCACTGATCTTCATGAATAAACTCTTGTACAATTTTTGTAAACAACTTATATTCTTGTCATTAAGTATTGCTGTTAAATTAGCCTCTTTCTGTGACTCTGGCATCTTTTCTCCTTGCAAGATGGAGTTAATTTTGTAGAGATTGTAAAATTTCATCTTCAAGACTGGGAACCTTTCCTGGTTTAATTTTTTAATAGCCTCCACCACTTCTCTCAATATTATAGTGTGATTCATAATAAGTCTGTTTTGCTTTCTAAGGCCTCTTCTGCACATGCAGAATAATGCACTTTCAATCCACTTTCAGTGCACTTGGTAGCTGGATTTTACTGTGTAGAATAGCAAAATCCACTTGCAAACAATTGTGAAAGTGGATTGAAAGTGCATTATTTATACTACGGCCGTTTCCGCATGGCCCCCCAGCGCCCCCACGCCGGCAAGAATTCTGCTGGCGTGGGGGCGGAGGCCATTCGCACGCAAGTATGCGCACGGCCTCAGGAGAGGCTGGCGGACGACAGGCGGCTCCGCATGGAGCCGCCTCTGCCCCCTTCCCTTTCCCACTCACCTTGTCCCCGTCGTCGGCCTGCTGGCCTCCGAAGCCCCGCCCACGCTGCCCTCCGACCTCCAGGGGTCGGAGGACAGTGAGGGAGGGGCTTCGGAGGCCAGCAGGCCGACGACGGGGACAAGGTGAGTGGGAAAGGGAAGGGAAACAGCGTGTTCCCGGCGGTGCCGTTCGCACCGCGCCGCCGGGAACACGCTGTTGGGGCAAAAACAACCCTTTAAAGGGTTGTTTTTTAGGGCGGCCTGACGCCGCCCTGGGGGAGGGGGAGCGAAGCCAGGTCGGCGCTGCTGCAACGCAGCAGCGCCGCCTGTGCGAATGGCTCCCTGGGAACGGCGTTTTTGCCGTCCCCAGGGCGCCATAAAAGGGCCGTGCGGAAACGGCCTACATTATTTATTCTACAATCTTGATACATCATCTGGACCAGGAACCTTTCCTGATTTAATTTTTTATTAGCTTCCACCACTTCTCTCAATATTATAGTGTGATTCATAAAAGTCTACTTTCTATAATCTTCTATCATTCTTAATAAGTCTACTTTGCTTTCTAAGGTCCCTTCCGCACATGCAGAATAATGCACTTTCAATCCACTTTCGCAATTTTTTGCAACTGGATTTTGCTTTATTTGTATCCCAAACCATTTTCACGTTCGTTCTGTTATTTAAATTGAATTTAATATTTTTCATCACCGTCCTGAACAATTATGTCCTTTTGAAGTAAAGCTTCATGTAATCTCCCTCTGAAAGTATTAGGCTTTCTTTTACAAACCAGTTTTACAGGATTATGATCTGAAAACGTCTTTGATAAAAATTTCCACCTGAGGAGTTTCCATGTTTCTGTCCCCATATGTCACCAAACCCAGATTGTCCATCAAATCAAAGAAAGTTTTTGGCAGTGTGGCTTGTGTATTTTTAATAGTGTTTTCAGAAAATCTATTCATTTGTGGCGATATCAATCCATTCTAATCTCCCAGCTGGCACCAGTTTTCATATGGAAGGTTACCTAAAGTGATGGGAGTCTCTCCCTTTTAGAGTGGGGAATTAGTGAGAGCAGCCTCTTGGCTTAGCCAAAGGTCCGGCAGGCTTGAGACCTTGATTCCCTATTTTTACAGAAGTCGGTTTTTCCAGGAAATTTGCAGGACAGCAAATAAAATGTAATAATTTTATTGAATGATGATGGAGGTACACAAGGACACAATACAATCCATACAGCAGAACCCACACACAGTCCTAGGGTATAAGCAGTTGTGGTGAGACAGATCTGGAATAGATGAAGGAATTGGGGAGAAAGCGTTACAGTCACCAGATCTTGGAGTGAAATGAGCAGAGTTTTGACCCCAGATAAATTCACTGCCACCCCAACAAATCTACTATGATCACCAGTCAATACTTATTTGGGGTCTAAATGTGATTTAATGTACAACACTACGCCATTTTTTTCTTTTTAATACTGGTTGAAATAAAATCCTCTCCCAAAGATTTATGGGACAAATATTTTATATCCTGTTTTAATGTGCGTCTCTTGTAGACACATTATATCTTGTTTACTTTTTTCAGGTAATGAAATATTTTTTCTTTTGTGAAGCATTAGCTCCATTTATATTCCACATTAAATATTTGTAATCCATAATTTTGCTGCAGATTATTAAAGATCCCTATCATCGAATCGAATATCTTCCTTTTCTACTTGTAGCTTCTTTAATTCTTGTTTTAAATCTTCTGAGGTCTCTGTTTCATAGAATTCTCTTTTATATCTTTCCAGGAATTCTCGCACTTTTGGGGCGAGTCTGAACTTGTGTTGGTTGGAAATTAAAAATGCACCTTCCAATCATAATGTGTGTGTGTGTGTGTGTGTGTGTGTGTGTGTGTGTGTGTGTGTGTGAGAGAGAG
>NC_059439.1:1578573-1611614 GCF_021028975.2 Sphaerodactylus townsendi | reverse complement strand
AATGTGTGTGTGTGTGTGTGTGTGTGTGTGTGTGTGTGTGTGTGTGTGTGTGTGAGTGTGAGTGTGAGTGTGTGTGTGTGAGAGAGAGAGAGAAATGTTACAGGGATGTTTGAAATGTTACAGAAGGTTTTTTTTGTCAGATGATTAACAAATGGGAATCATTTGGGAAAAAATGTCTAAAAGATTTACAGAACTGGAACAAAAGTACTTAAAAATGAAAGAACAGATGGATTTTTTTTAAATCATAAGTTCTTAAATGCAAATATCTGGAAGAAATAAAAATCTAATGATAAAGCAGAAATTCTGGAGGGGAAAGCAGAAGTTTTAAATAAAGAGTTGAGAGTTGGACAATTTAGTTTTAGTGAAGTTCAGAGAGCAAGAATTTTATTTGAGATCCAGAGCTGTTCATGAAGATATTAGACAAATAGCCCTGGCGGATTTTTTGAAGGTTACAGAGGAAGATATGGAGAAGGATGTTGAGAAAGTCTACAGAATAAATTTTAAGTTTTTCCCACAGGAAGGGTCCTAAGAGAAACTGGCTCATTTTGTAAGGAAGAAGGTTAGAGATCAAATCTTACAGCATTTTCATAGAAGGTTGAAAACAGACAATATGGTTATAATTATTTTGAAAGAAATCCCCACTAGAATTTTGCACAAGAGGAAAGAATTGACTTTCTGAACTGAAAAAGTAAGACAAAAAGAATGAGGTGTGGTTTAGACAAGTGTCCCTGTTAATGTGTAATGTGTCAAGGAAACCGAAGTCCTGGCCCCATGTCATTTTTAGCCCCCAACCGCAAGTAGGCATGCAGAGCTGCGTAGAATATCTGGAATTGAGCAGAGACTCCTGGGAATTTCCTGTGTAAAAACAAAACCTGGTAACAATGACTAAATCTTCAATTATTCAACATAGTGCTGTGTAAAACTAGCATTATTTCTTCGTAGCCAAATAGATCCTGGTGATAACTGTTTAATTTGAGCCAAGGCTGAATTTTATTTTTGCAGTCAAAGTGTTTTTGGAAAATTGATATAATTACAAAAAGGAGAGAGAGCCTTTGGAAAAATTTATTCTCATGGTTAGGGAAATGCGGCTCGCGTTCATCACTTTCTAGGCTTAAAGGGAAGGGCCTTCAGACCTGAGTCCCAGATTCCCTCATTTTACAAATGATTGCATTTTCTCAACAACATTCCTCATGCTGTTTTTGTATAGTAGATGCCTTCTGTTTCTTTCTGTAGCTGTGTAATATGGATCCCCAGGTGAACCTCAGCGTTACCTTCCAAGGTGATACCCAGACCTTCCTTGTATCCGATTCATCAAATACCACATGGGCTGATGTGGAGGCCATGGTGAGTGGGAACCAGGGTGCTCAGGCAGCAGATGAAGAAAAGTAGATGGAGGATTTTGAAAACTGACAGTCTCAGCAGTACGAAAAGTTAAATGTGATGACCCGCAGGAACAAGGTCCCCCGTTTAATTTTCTAGATATTGTCGGTGCACTCCAGGCTCTGCTAAGGACCCTGCAGTACCGGTCTTTCCGTCCTTGGGAGACAGAGGGATATGCAAGTTGTTCATGGGTTTGCTTCAGATTTGAACCTAATCTGGAGACCAGAACAGTTCTAATGATTGTCTGGTGACTGACTGCGATCTTGCGAACACTTTTCTGGGATGAGGCCCCTTGGAAAAGGTCCGAAGAGACCTGCTGAGGCTTGGTCTCAAATGTGTAAGGAGTGGCGTTGACTCACTGCGTCTGTGCTGAAGGGTGGTTGGGCCGAGCTTGCCCTTTGGACGCAGGTGTTTACCTTGCTTATGCGCTCACAGGCTTACATCCATGGTTTGTACATTTGTTCCATCGAGCCTGGAAAATGTTTTTGGACACCTGGTTGTGTTTCTTCAGTTCTCTTTGGAATTTGGTACTGTGAGCAGCAGGTAGACTATTAGCAATTTTTTCTTTCTTTAATCAAGTTTCTGTTGCTCGTGGGTACACAGATAGGCCTGAAGGTGTGTGGGCAATGTTTGGTGAAATCAGACACACATGGGGCAAGTGGAGCCAAGTATGCAGAATAAACATGTGTTCACACGTCCCAGATGTGCGCGATGGAAATGACACGAGGGCGCCGTTTTTCTTTGTACCGAATTTCAATAAGTACAGAATTAGAGTATATTCTGCACAGTTCATATGGGAGGGGGGATTCTTATCTGGTCCTTAATAGGATTCTCACTTCCGACGTCAGAAGTGGGATGGAGTCTAAACTCATGTGTCTCTAAGGGAGACTGAGGCATGCTGTTTTCCTGTGTTTCTGTTCTCTTGCAGGTAAAAGTCTCATTTGACCTGAATGATATCCAGATCAAATACCTGGATGAAGAATGTGATGAGGTATTATGCTGAGGCAGATTCTGGGGGGGACCTGTTTTTAAGAACAGAAATTTTGGGAAGTCTTTTCATGTCCAGAAGTCTTAGACTCCATAATGGGATTGAAGTTTCATATAGAAGAAGAAGAGTTTGGATTTATATCCCACCTTTCTCTCCTGTAAGGAGACTCAAGGTGGCTTATGAGGTAGGTGGGGCTGAGAGAGCTCCAAGGAACTGTGACTAGCCCAAGGTCACCCAGCAGGAATGTAGGAGTCCCCCGTCTGGTGAACAAGTGGAATTGGGGAGGCTAGGTCAGCAAAAGCTACCTGAGCAAGGCAAGCTGGGCCAGCAAAAGCCGCTACAGGAAGGGGATTCAATCAGAAAGGGAAAAAACTCATGGGGCTCCAAAACAGACGACTCTGCCGAACGGTGGCAAAAAGAGGGGGTGCCCGCCCCTGAGACCACGTGACAGTCTGAATGGGAAGGAGCCATCCAATCACGTTCTGAGGGGAAGGGCAGCCACTCCTGTTGCTAGGGGCCTGAAGAAAAATCTGCCGAATGACAGGCCTGCACACAGGTGCAATCCCAATGTGGGGCTGCACTGAAGACAGGGTAGCACTTGCCTGAAACCAGAGGTGGGATCCAGCAGGTTCTCACCAGTTCCCGAGAGTGGGTTACTAATTATTTGTGTGTGCCGAGAGGGGGTTACTAATTGGGTCTGCTTTTCCGTTGGAAATTCCATTAGGTCCAAAAATCATCAAGTCCTGTTGCTTCCTATGTGGCTGGTTAGCCAAGGTAGAAAACGGGGTAACTCTCCCTGTTGGGCTGTTGTAAAAACATGTTTTAGAAATATGGTCAAGTTCCTTGTTTAAGGAAAGTATCCTCCTTTTGATTTCTAGAAACAAAATTAAGTATTTGAAAGTATTAAGTATTTGACAGGCAGTCAATTAGAGGAGAAGTAGTTGTTTCTGTGGGCAGCAGACTATAGGACTTGCTATAATGAGTTTAAATTATGGACAGAAAGATACCAGCTGGAAATTAGGAACTTTTTTTTTACAGCAACAGAGAAATTATGAATGCCCCGCCCCCAGAATGCCCAGCCACGCCCCCGTCGTGCCCCGCCCAGCCCCATTGGCACTACGCCACTGTTTGAATCCCACCCCCATGGGAACCTGTTACTAAAATTTTTGGATCCCACCACTGCCTGCAACTGTTGTTCGTTGAGGTCTTCTGTGCAGACACAAATCCCCTCCCTCCTGGCCCGCTGTGAACCCTCTTCAAGTTAGAGAGAGTTTTTTTCTTTGGCTCTCTGCCGTTTGTGACTGGTGAAGAGGGTTACGGAAGTGATCAGGAACTGGGGGGGAGGGGCCGCTCCCCCAGACCACATGACCATCTGAGTGGGAAAGCTGTGGCATCACGGGCTAAGGAGGAGGGGGCCCCCTCCTCTTGCTGGGGGCTTGAAGAAAACTCTGCTGAACATCAGGCTTGCACGCAGGCACAGTCCCAGTGTGTGCCTGCGCAGAAGACCTCGATGAACAGCAGTTACTGGCAAGTGCAGCCATGCCTTTCCTTACAGAACAATTTGCGTTCTGAGTCAGCACACACCTGACCAGTATTGTGTAACCTTTTGGTTTAAGGTTATGTAAATATCTCCAGAAATCTGTTTACACAGTCAAGACTGAAAGGTCCTTATCAGGAAAATGCAGCCCTAGTCTGTAAGGAATCCTAGCGTTTGTTTTGGTTCTGGTTTATTTACAAATTACTGTGTAACCATCCCCCTCTAGAACTTAGCACATACGAAAGAAAGTGACGTCTGATCAGATTTTACAAACGTCTCACACCCCTATGATTGATTGATTGATTGATTGTTATTTATAGCCTGCCTTTCTCACAGGGACTTAGAATGTATTATTCATAATGAGCCAGTACAATCAACCGGATCGGACATTCAGTAACCATTGCATTAGGATTTTACAAGTCTGGAACCACCAGAAAAAACTGCAGCATACCATAAATATTAATATGATATCAAGTGGTACAAAAATCGCACAACAGAAATCTACTGTGTAAGGGAACAGGAGACCATTCCTTTTCTGCTCCTGGAGTTCCGCCCTGTTAAAGTTTGTGAAGCTCAATTTGAAGATCTGCAGATCAAATCCCTTGGAGAGGAGAGCAGTCAAGCTCTACATAGGACAGGCATGTGGGAATCCATTCCTTCCTAGTAACAACCCTCGTCTCCTTAGCCAAAATAAAAGAGAGGTGAGCTACTGATTGGTTTTCCAGAAGTTGCTAGCTGCCATCAAATCTAAATCTCCCCTTCCCCCTCCCCTTCCAACTCACAACGAATGCATGGTTATGTCAGAGATTGAGAGTTCTGTTTAAAGCGTTTAACCTCTTAATTTAGATAATTCAAGGAGGAGGACACACACACACCCTGGCCAGGACAGCAATTGCTGTCTGAGCTAGTGTGAGAGCCTAGCATTTCAAACACATATGACAGAGATGACGTAAATGTCTTCCTTTATTTATTTATTTATTTATTGGTCTTATAGACCGCCCTCCCCCGGAGGCTCAGGGCAGTGAACAGGCACAATATCAATACAACATTAAAATTCAATAAAACTAAATCAGTTTCAGTCAAAACTAAAATCAATTTCCAGGAACCATATGATATCAGATGGCATTATCCCTCCCCCCTCCGTATTGAAGAGATAGAAAAAGTGCAGAGAAGGGCAACGAGGATGATTGAGGGACTGGAGCACCTTCCTTATGAGGAGAGGCTGCAGCGTTTGGGACTCTTTAGTTTGGAGAGGAGGCGTCTGAGGGGGGATATGATTGAAGTCTATAAAATTATGCATGGGGTAGAAAATGTTGACAGAGAGAAATTTTTCTCTCTCACAATACTAGAACCAGGGGGCATCCATTGAAAATGCTGGGGGGAAGAATTAGGACTACTAAAAGGAAACACTTCTTCACGCAACGTGTGATTGGTGTTTGGAATATGCTGCCACAGGAGGTGGTGATGGCCACTAACCTGGATAGCTTTAAAAGGGGCTTGGACAGATTTATGGAGGAGAAGTCGATTTATGGCTACCAATCTTGATCCTCTTTGATCTGAGATTGCAAATGCCTTAGCAGACCAGGTGCTCGGGAGCAGCAGCAGCAGCAGGCCATTGCTTTCACCTCCTGCCTGTGAGCTCCCAAAGGCACCTGGTGGGCCACTGCGAGTAGCAGAGAGTTGGACAAGATGGACTCTGGTCTGATCCAGCTGGCTTGTTCTTATGTTCTTACCCTTGTGCCCACGGGAGGCCAGATGGAGCGGAGTGACGTTCTTACCCAGGCTGGCCAAATGCGTGGCGGAACGGGTCCATCTTACAGGCCCTGCGGAAGCTCTGCAAGTCCCTCAGGCCCCTGATCTCCCTTGGGAACCTGTTCTACCAGGTGGGGGCCAGGGCTGTGAAAGCCCTGGGCCGTGTAGAGGCCAGCCTGATTGCTTTAGGGCCAGGGATCACCAGCAGGTCCTCCTCGGAAGAACAGAGGGGCCTGATGGGGCGATATGGGCTGTCCCTCAGGTATGCAGCTTTTGTATTAGCTCAATCAGAATGTAAGCTTTTGATTGTGATTGTTGGGAACCCCAAGTTCGCAGCATTAAAATGTTTTAAATGCGTGAAACCATTTTGTAAGACTTCTGGGACTCTTCTGGCCCAGCAAACAGAATGTTTGCTGAGCATGGAATCAGTCAAAGGCTGTTTTTGTGGCGTCTGAGGTAAGGGCTGCAGTTGTCGTTAAGCATCAGCACACTGTAACTCACAATCTTGTTGAAGGTGCCCTTCTCGGTGTGGGCACAGCAGGGAGGCATCTCACCCACAGAGGCTGAACTGTGCAGTGCCACCTGAGCAGGCAGTCTCGGTGGGTGAGATGCTAGATTGCTTGCAGGTGCGATTGGCTGCCTTGGGTGCAAGACCTGGGGAGGCGGAATGGAAGATTAGGTCTGACCTGCACACGTTCTTCTATGCGCAGCTTCCTTCAACTCTAGGAGGGTTGGGCTTATTGGCCCGGTCAGTGCCATGAAGCCCGAACAAACTTGTGTCAGGGAGAGAAGCCCAGCTGTCTACTAGAGGCTGCGAGCGGAGTGAACGACTCGCTAGAAATCAGTGCGCAGAACCCAAGGAGCTCTTCTGACATTCAGGATGAGAAGCCCCTGTTCATTTTGGGGTGGTTGGTGAGAGCCACAGCGGCAAAGAGTCTCACACTCACTCTTGTCTTCTTTCCGCAGGTGTCCGTCAACAGCGCAGGTGAGTTTCCTGATGACTGTGCCACCTTCCCTCCCACTCTTTGTAGGAGAAATTCAGGAGCAAGTGCTTTCTCTCTTTATACAGCGTGCATTTTTAAAGCACAGGAGCATGTGCCTCACTTCCGCCTTGCAAGGCGGGAGTATCGTCAGTGGTGGGGGTCCCAGTATTTTTCTTTCTTCCAAGCAGGAAAAGTGGGTTTCTGTACATGGGGCGTCTGAATTCCAGCTAAGCTACTACTACCCACGCTTGTGGTCAAAGATTTGATTGGTGCATCCAAATCAATGTGTGAAACTTCCCCCCCTCTTGTCCGTCAGCCTCCTTCAATCCTCCCCCCATTTTTCTCTCAGATCCTCCTCTACTTTGGGCTCTGCATCCCCACCAACTGAACACGCCTACTGTGTCCCCCCGAAAATAAGACAGGGTCTTATATTAATTTTTGCACCAAAAGATGCATTAGGGCAGCCATTCTCAACCAGGGTTCCCTGGTACCCTGGGGTGCCGTGAGCATGTCCCAGGGGTACCGCGGCAACACTACCACCTGCCCCCCCTCATTTTTGTGGTGTCTCCCACCGGCACCAGCAAGGAGATGGACCTGGCCCATGGGGCAGGGCCTGCCACAAAGTCAGCAGCCACCACCACCCCCAGTGCTTCCCTTCACCCTGGGAGGGGAAGGTGGAGGGTGGCGGCAGGGGGTACCCTGACCTCGAATAGGTTGGGAAACACTGCATTAGGGCTTATTTTTGGGGTAGGGCTTATGTTTGGGGAAATACGGTACCGTCACAATTCATTAAGGCAGGCACTGCTTCCCCCGTCATGTGTGACACAAGCTGCATCCTCATGGCAGAGAGCACAGGGCATTGTCCGCAATTGTGATCTGTAACTACTGGTAGGGCTTATTTTTGGAGGAGGGCTTACATTTTAAGCCTCCTCCAAAAATCCTGAAAAATCATGATAGGGCTTATTTTAGGGGAAACACGGTACTGCCCACCCCAGTGCCTAAATCCCATGCAAACTATTTGGAAACCAAAAGAGACATTTCGTTCCCTTCACTGAAATTAGTCATATTCTTTTGTTGACCCAGAAATAATGTGGTGATGCTTGAGAACAATCCCTGGTGTTGGGGCTGCACGTCCAAGTGCGGGTGGGGATGCCTTCCCGACAACAAGCGACTGGCAGCCAGGTTTTGTCGTTGCTCGTTGGATTGCTTGTTCTTAGCCGGCTAACAGCCTTGCAATGTTGTTTTCCGTCTGTGCTTGAGATAGTGAGGTATATTTTTTCAATTCAATTTATTCAATTCAATTTCCTCTTTGATCTGAGATTGCAAATGCCTTAGCAGACCAGGTGCTCGGGAGCAGCAGCAGCAGCAGAAGGCCATTGCTTTCACCTCCTGTACGTGAGCTCCCAAAGGCACCTGGTGGGCCACTGCGAGTAGCAGAGTGCTGGACTAGATGGCCTCTGGTCTGATCCAGCTGGCTTATTCTTATGTTCTCAAATGCCTTAACAGTCCAGGTGATCGGGAGCCGCAGCAGCAGAAGGCCATTGCTTTCACCTCCTGCCTGTGAGCTCCCCAAGGCACCTGGTGGGCCACTGCGAGTAGCAGAGAGCTGGACTAGATGGACTCTGGTCTGATCCAGCTGGCTTGTTCTTATGTTCTTATTACAGTCAAAGACCAGCAAATTACAGTCAGGGACCGACAAATTCTATACAGCAAATTACAGTCAAGGATCAGCAAATTCTATACACACTCTCAACCTTGTAATTCCCAGTGTAATTGTAATATATAAAATACCCTAAAATCAACACTGAGGCCTAATACGTTTCGCTTGTCCCATACATACGGTAACTTAGTGTTAAAATACATCCAGTCCATAACTCAGCATTAGTGAGGTATAAGAATTGGATATCCTTAACCCTTGCATAGCTCTGAATCTCTCTCGACAGTTCTATACACTGCCTTTATAACGGGTCTGCAACACTGCCTTTATAACGGGTCTGCAACCTGCAGCCAATTGGCCATGCTGGCAGGGGCTGATGGGAATTATAGTCCATGAACATCTGGAGAGCCGCAGGTTGCAGACCCCTGCTTTATAATGTTTAAGCTAGCACTTTGGCCAGCAACAGCCTTCCATAGGAACAGAGTCACAGTCTCTTGCACCAATCACGTTAAAGGTTGACTATCACAAGTTACTCCAGGCTGTCTGTCTCTTTCCTTGTTGCTGACTCAGCTATCTGCGACCTGGGAGATGAACCCTCTTTTTTCCCCTTACCATAACTAAACCTTGTCTCACCGAAAGGTATTGTGACCAAATAGCTCTCTTCTTCCTGTGGAATGCCCCTCTTGTCAATCTGCTCTTGAAGAGCCACGCTCGTAGCAGAGCATTCTGCAGGAAGAAGAGGGATATTTGGTCACAATTGAGCTTCTATCTTTTGGTGAGACAAGGTTTGGAATATCTTCATAACAGGTACAAAGCAGAGGTGGGATCCCGCAGGTTCTCACAGGTTCCCGAGAGTAGGTTACTAATTATTTGTGTGTGCTGAGAGGGGGTTACTAATTGGTGGTTTTGCCACGTGATTTTTTGCCTTAGTGACGCCCCTCCTCTCAGCAGTAGCGCGCAGAATTTGAAACAGTCTAGCAGGAGGTGCACCGGCGTGCGTGGCAGCCTGTGCCTGTGGGCATTTGTTTCCCGCCCAAGGACCAGCGCAGCGGCTGCGTCCTTGCCACAGCCCCGCCCAGGAATGCCCCGCCCCTGGAATGCCCGGCCACGCACCCGTCCTGCCCTGCCCAGCCCCATTGGCGCTACGCCACAGTTTGAGTCCCACCACCATGGGAACCTGTTACTAAAATTTTTTGGATCCCACCACTGGTACAAAGCTATTCTGTGGCAGCAGGTATCCCCTGAACTCTGTGATTGCTGTAAACATTTAGCTGAGGCCTAGGACACTTCCTGTTGCTCACAAGAGCAGCCGCTCGCCAGTCCAGGGCAAGACAGCCCTGCAGGCATTTCCTCTTCATGTGTCTGAAAAACCCTAGGGTTTGGGGAAGAAGGATTTAATTTGCATGTGGAAGACAAGCTTGTTTACACATACTTTGTTGAGCGCAAAGTTAGTTCATCTGGTCCTGAGTACAGATCGTGACATGCGAAATGCCTTCGCGTGTGTTTGTGGGTACGGGGCTGCTCACAGTGTTTCTCTTTTGTTTCAGAGGAATACGAAGAAGCTCTGAAGGTAACTTCTCTTGCCATTTTCAGAGCACTTCTCCAAAATGCTGGAAGTGAAAAATCTGTGGGACATCTTAGAGTTGCTCGTTGTTATAGAAGTTCTATAGCTGAAGACCCTCTCTGCTGCAAAGGGTGGTGGGGCGAGCGCCAGAGTCTCTTTGCAAGGGCTTCAGACAGAGGTGGGATCCAGCAGGTTCTCACAGGTTCCCGAGAGGGGGTGACCAACTGGTGATTTTGCCACGTGATTTTGGCCTTCGTGACGCCCCTCCTCTCAGCAGTAGCGCGCAGAACTTGAAGCAGTCTAGCAGGAGGTGCACCGGCGTGCGTGGCAGCCTGCGCCTGTGTGCATTCGTTTCCCGCCCAAGGACAGTGCAGCTGCTGCGTCCTTGCCACAGTCCCGCCCAGGAATGCCCCGCCCCTGTCATGCCCGGCCACGCCCCCGTCATGCCCCGCCCAGCCCCATTGGCACTACGCCACAGTTTGAATCCCACCCCCGTGGGAACCTGTTACTAAAATGTTTGGATCCCACCACTGGCTTCAGAGCCACCTGGCTTTCGCTCCTGAAGCAAGTTGCAGTGCAGAGGGAGCTGGAGTGCTCAGCTCGCTGGAGTTGCCGGTCATACACCATTGTGGTGTGCTGTTGTGGCCAGTAGGGCCTGTCCCAAGAATTCACACATTCTTGTCGTGTCCTTTGCATTCAATTTGATATGGGGATAGGAGGGCAAAGCTGCCATGGTGTATTCCAAGCCTCTCCCCCCCCCCCCCACCCTTTTTAGACTCCTTTCTGCTTCTAACCATGTTACCGTAAGTCTGGGCAGGTCTTTTCCTATGATAGTACATGTACTATCATAGGAGCAGCAGTGGCGTAGGAGGTTAAGAGCTCGTGTATCTAATCTGGAGGAACCGGGTTTGATTCCCTGCTCTGCTGCCTGAGCTGTGGAGGCTTATCTGGGGAATTCAGATTAGCCTGTACACTCCCACACACGCCAGCTGGGTGACCTTGGGCTAGTCACAGGTTCTCGGAGCTCTCTCAGCCCCACCTACCTCACAGGGTGTTTGTTGTGAGGGGGGAAGGGCAAGGAGATTGTCAGTCCCTTTGAGTCTCCTGCAGGAGAGAAAAGGGGGATATAAATCCAAACTCTTCTTCTACTCTTCTTCTACTTGAGGAGATTTTGACTCCCTATTAATGGCACTTCAGCTACAATGAGTTGTATGAACATGTGCTGATGCATTCCAAGGGGGTGTAAAGTTCATGTGTGTTGGGGCCATCCTGTTAGGGATGCTTGTCCTTCCCTGGTCCCTAATCCCACTCCACCTGATTCCAAACACATCTGGTAGACTGCTCTCTCTGTGCTGCTGCTGCTGCTGCTGTGATCATGTGACCGTTCTGTGTCCCTCCACTGTCTCCTTGGTACGTTTTGTATCAACTCCAGGCTTGACTGGACTATGCCACTATCAGCAGAGTAGAGCGGAGCTACCCCTAGTCGACAAGGAGGTCTAGTGGTCCAGCTGCTTACACTCAGCAGCCTCCCACCTTCTTTGGAATAAGACACTTCACACGAGATGTTCTTTCCACAGGAAGGTTTTACTTGGTAGTTGCAGCATAACGCTATGCAAAGTTCTAAAGCTACACAGGACTAAGCACTAAGATAAGTAAGAAGCCTAAAGAGACATACAGAGTTCTATGCACTGCCTTTATAATGTTCCAGCTAGCACTTTGCCCAGCAACAGTCTTCCATAGGAACAGAGTCACAAGTTACTCCAGGCCAGATCTTCAAACTATGGCCCTCCAGATGTTCAGGAACTACAATTCCCATCAGCCCTGCTACTTGGCCATGCTGGCAGAGGCTGATGGGAATTGTAGTTCCTGAACATCTGGAGGGCCATAGTTTGACGACCCGTGCTCCAGGCTGTCTGTCTCCTTCCTTGTTGCTGACTCAGCTATCTGCGACCTGGGAGACGAACCCTCTTTTTTCCACATACCATAACAGCCGCTTCCAATGTACAGATTCCGGTTCCGTGTCCTCGTGTGTCTGCCCTCCCAAAAAGCCTGTCGGGACCATATGGCTCTTCCCCCTTCCCCATTCAGCTAAGGCTGAGCAACGCTGCCTGCCCAAAAGGAGAGTCGCTAACTTGTGAGGCCTCCTGCTGAGCTTCTTGCTGCCCTGTGGGCAGAGGGGTGGCTTCATCTGCCCTCGGCCCCGGCTCTGCCTTTCTCTTCTAGAAGTCACCTGACCTTGATTTTTCTTTTGTTCTTTTCTAACGGCGCATTTCCCAACTCAGCTGGTCAGGTCCAGTTTTCTACAGCAGCCCCTGTGCCTGCTTATTGAAATGAGACAGGCACAGCTCCTTGGTGTCAAACTCAGGTTCCCCTTCTTCAGCACGCCCGCCTTGCTTCTTGAGGGGTTGACATTCCACCTGCAGCAGTTAGGTGAAACGGTCTGATTCAGTGTTAGGGAGTGTCCTGCATAAAAAGTTTTGAACGTGGCTCTTGAGACAGGGAGAGAGAGCAAAAGCGTGTGGGAAATTCTCTTTGCAGCAAGCGCTTTCTCAGCAAGCTGTTTCTTTAGATTGCTGCAAAACAAGGACGCCAGCTGCAGATGAATGTTTATGAATTAAGAGTTCCCCCGGGCATGTCTTCGTGTCAAGTCCCTGAGAAATCTGAGGTGCCACCTATTCCTGAGGATGGGAGGAAACTGCTCTCCCCCAGCTGCATGCTTGCTCGAACCTTGAGGCCAGACAGAGACCTAGAAATAGCTTCTGAAAAGACCCAGGTAGGATCAAAATGTGTTTCCTTCAGATAACTCCGGTGGGGTATCCATGTTAGTCTGTCGTAGCAAAACAAAAGAGAAGTCCAGTGGCATCTTAAAGACTGACAACACTTATTCCGGTGTCAGCTTTTGTGAAGCAGAGGCAATTATTGTATTTGCAGAAGGGAGTTCTACTTCATGAAAGCTCATACTGGAATAAGCAGTGTTAGTTTAAGATACTAGTTGGTTTTTGTAGCCAGATGCCTTTCACCTGTACCAAGCTTTGCTTTAAAAATATGCACTTTGGATAAGAGAGTTAACACCTTCCTCATTTGTCTAAAAGGGTTCTTAAAAATAGAATATTAGAAGAGTGGGATTTCTGCTTAGGAAAGACAGGACCTAGGGGGAGTCACTGAAAACCCTTTTCAACTGGAAATGCAGGTCCCAGGATCTTAGTTGGGTGAGATGTGTAAGAATAAGACAAGTACAATTCACATTTCATTAAAGAAACAGGACTACATGTTACATGTATTAAGGAACCAAATTCCAAGTTCATACAACCCTATTTATATCCGATGTAGCCTTCACTGAATCAATAGTCCCATAGTGCAAAGAATTTCTTGTTATAATCCATACATAGATGGTAGAAATTGTAATCCATTCATAATAGGTTATGTTGGCAAGAACGCATTGCACGTAAACTGCGTTTTTCATTTCCTTCTTCAGTATGATGCGTTCTTGCCAACGTAACCTAGGGGGGTTGTTCCAACTAAAATAGCAGAGAGGCGCTCATGATTGTTTCGGCAGAGTAGGAAATGGCCGCCTATCATCCATTAATTTCACCTAACCAAGCTGGGATTTTGTCATTGCGTACCACAGTGTGGATATTGAGCTACTGTTTTAAATGTGTGTTGGAAGTTCCACACCACCAAATTTATCCTAGATATCGGTTGTGTTAACAAGGAGCGACAACATATCGATAGGTTCTGGCGTGTTTTCCGGACTGTGTGGCCGTGGTCTGGTGGATCTTGTTCCTAACTTTCCACCTGCATCTGTCTTCACCTCTGAAGATGCCAGCCACAGATGCAGGTGAAACGTTGGGAACAAGATCCACCAGACCACGGCCCACAGCCCGGAAAACACACCAGAACCTGTTGAATCCAGCCGTAAAAGCCTTCGACAAAACATTTTGATAGTTTATCTTTATTTTTGCTGGGTGCTTTAATTGAGAAATAATTTTGAGCCTCAGAGTTTGTAATCCAGAGGTAATACATAAAACTGAAAGAATGTCTCTCTGTTCCAGTGAAGGAGCTTAGGGCGTGGCCAGTGAAAAATGCCGGCCTCCTCCGCTGTTCTGCCCGAGAGAACCCCTGTGGCTTTTGTTGGCCTCTTGGGCCATTCCTAGCAGGAAGTCCTCTCACATTTTTAATGGGGAAAACAATGTGGCCGAGATAGCAAGGCATTTAAGTGTGTTTGCTTGGCCTCTTGAGTTGGTGATGAATGGGTCCAAAGAGCTTGTATGTGTGCTAATCTGTGCAGCTGCATTTTTTTTATTGACTCTTCCCAGAGCGAGGACCATCCCAGCCAGGAAGCTCCCCAGTGGTTCACAAGCTACTTGGAAAAGGTGAGAACCTGGTTCCTTGAGATTTTCCTGTTTGCACTTTCAGTCCTTTGTGCCGGAGGAGCCTCGGAGGTTTTCAGAGCAGGCTTTTGCAGGTCGCTTTCTTCGCATCCAAGCTGAAATTGGACACCGAACCACCCCAAAGTGCAAACAGGATAAAAGCCCTGTGATGCACACGGAGATTGTGAAGACCGTGAAGACCGCCTGGGGCCAGTCTTGCAGATGGGGGAGGGGGATTTGATAGAAACGGTGGTAGAATCCAGCCCCTGTTGGTTACGATCTGCTTTGAAGCCGTCTGCAGATACAAAACTTTCTCATCAGGGGTGATCCTCCTCCCATCCCTCCTCCTGAGAGGGTCTTGCGCTGTGTGTGTGAGCCCACCTTGTGTTGTTGGGAGACAGTTTCCTTCCTCTAGATCAGGGGTCTGCAACCTGTGGCTCTCCAGATGTTCATGGACTACAGTTCCCAATTGCTGTTTAGGTTTTAAATGATTTTAGTGTTTTATGTTGTTGCCTTGCTGTTTGTTTAACAGCCATGTTGTGAGCCGCCTTGAGCCCTTCGGGGATAAGGCGGCCTATAAGTTTAATTAAATAAATAAATAAATAAATAAATAAATAAATAATTGGCCATGCTGGCAGGGGCTGATGGGAATTGTAGTCCATGAACATCTGGAGAGGCGCAGGTTGCAGACCCCTGCTCTAGATTTCTACCTACATATGCCATTGGAGAAAGTGCCTTTGGCAAAAAGGCAGAAGCGACCTTGCTCTGGGTGCCAACCCCCCCCCCCTTGCTTGCTCTTCCCTTCCAGTTCCGGGAGCAAGTGGTGCAAGAGACCGTCGAGACTCTTGAGCAGAAGCTGAGTGAGAAGCTCCTCCTTTCCAGCCGGCCCCCCAGCTCCCTGAGCAGCTCCACCCGGCACTCTCCTGAGAGCCCCCCGCCACCTGGCAACCCCTTTGACTGGCTCCTCCCCTGCAGCAACTGCCAGGCACCCATTGTGGGTGTTCGCTACCAATGCAGGTAGGATTTGCGTGTTTCCTGTGTTTCCGATTTGGACTCGAGGTGGATGCAGTGTGGGCCAAAGCGTACCATAGGAGACATCCACTGACCCATACAGAATTACTTAGGAGGATTACAGAAGTTTGAAACAGGTGTGGATGGAGGGGTACAGACCTATAAGAACATAAGAAGAACATAAGAATAAGCCAGCTGGATCAGACCAGAGTCCATCTAGTCCAGCTCTCTGCTACTCGCAGTGGCCCACCAGGTGCCTTTGGGAGCTCACATGCAGGATGCGAAAGCAATGGCCTTCTGCGGCTGTTGCTCCCGAGCACCTGGTCTGTTAAGGCATTTGCAATCTCAGATCAAAGAGGATCAAGATTGCAAATGCCTTAACAGTCCAGGTAGTTCTACTTGTTTCTTCTGCCCTTGCATTTTTAGTTTGGGGGACATTCCTGTTTAAAAGAGGAAGGTGTGAGGCTTTGTAGCCAATAGTGTAGCAGAAATAAACACTTCTAACCAAGTGCATTTAAGACCACCACTAAAAGTATTTTTATCTTGTTTTACCTGTTCCTGCCCTTTCTGTCTCTTGGCGTGATTAACTGATTTGCTGCCGGGTGACAATGCTGTTCCGTAACAACAGGCCCTCTCTCTCACTCTCTTAGCGTGTGTCCATCCTACAGCATCTGCGAGTCATGTGAGACTGGTCTATACGCCCACGATCCCAACCACTTGCTTCTGAAGCTGCGGAGGCCTGTCTTGTGCCTCTCAGAGACCTACAACCTCGGGCAGTTCTCCCCCCGCCTTACCACCCTGGAGCAGCTCAGGTGAGCAGTTGTCACCTTTGCTTCATCCTCTGTTTGCAACTGCTGGAGATTTTGTGGTGGTGCACGAGAGGCTGGCAGGCAGAGGCTGAAACTCAGTCAGGCTCAGCCCAAAGCCCTCAAGCAGCCTGCCCCCGGGCCGGCTATCTCCTCACAGGCTCCAGCTCTTTCTTCCTAACGCGCCAGGACTCCCTTCCTGGATTGCTGGCGAGGAGCTTGAGACACAGCAGCTGGAGTTCTCTTGGTACCTTTCCCAACTGGGTGCAGTTTCCTTTTGGAATCTGCCAGGTTTCTATTCGGATCTCCAAAGGATCTGTGGGGGTGCTGTTGAGCCCCACCTGCAGGAAAAAAAACCCCAGTCCTGATGTCCTCTTCCTTCTGGTCCTGAACTCTTGACGCCTCCTGTGCCTCTTCTGGTGTGATCTTGTTGCTGGTGGCAGCTCAATCCCAGCTTTGCAGAGCTTCTCTAAAGTGAAACTAATTGCCTTTTTGGTGGTGGTTGGGGGGGATCCGTGAAGGCTCCAGAAACAGATGGACAAGCGCTTCCAGAAGGCAGAGAAGCAGCGTCTGCGAGCAGAGAAGAAGCAGCGGAAAGCAGAGGTGCGGGAACTGAAGAAGCAGCTGAAGTTGCACCGCAAGATTCATCTGTGGAACTCTGTCCATGCTCTGGACGGTGTTGGTTTGACAGCTGCCAGATCTGAGAGCCTACAACCCAATGCACTTCGGTAAGCAACCTGGAGACTGCGTAGCCCTCCCCCCTTTTGGATTTTGACTGGTTCTTAAGTATCTCTAAAGCAGGGGTCTGCAACCTGCGGGTCTCCAGGTGTTCATGGACTACAATTCCCATCAGCCCCTGCCAGCATGGCCTGATGGGATTTGCAGTCCATGAACATCTGGAGAGCCGCAGATTGCAGACCCCTGCTCTAAAGGATACATGGGTAGCTCCTGGTCAGGTGTCCCTTTCTCATCCTTTTTAGGATCCATTCTGTCCTGTTACTGCCACCCTGGGAACCATCTTTTTTTCCGGGGTCCTGAGGATCCCCTGTTCAAGGGTCAAGTCCTTTTGTCAGTCTATTTCCCAGGGTTCAGTCCCCAGGGGAGCTGTGATAGCCAAACAGAGCTGAGGTTCAATGTATTGTCGAAGGCTTTCATGGCCGGAATCACTGGGGTGCTGTGTGGTTTCCGGGCTGTATGGCAGTGTTCTAGCAGCATTCTCTCCTGACATTTCACCTGCATCTGTGGCTGGCATCTTCAGAGGATCTGAATCTGAAGATGCCAGCCACAGATGCAGGCACAATGTCAGGAGAGAATGCTGCTAGAACACGGCCATACAGCCCGGAAACCACACAGTACCCCAGTGCTGAGGTTCTTGTTAAACTGAGATTTCCAGTGTTCAGTTGGCGTGACATTAGCTTCCTGACTCTGAACTCGAGTTGAGCATCACCCTTTGCTTTGCAGACCCCTCCAGGGCTGTCCTGTCGTTGTCCCCACACTAAGTGCCACCTTTGTGGACGAAAACTTGCCAGATGGAACCCACCTTCAGCCCAGAACAGCCTTCATCAAACATTGGCGCATGAGGAACATGGGTAGCGTGGAATGGAATTCGGACACCAAGGTGCCTCCCAATGCTTAATTTGTGTGGGCGGGGTGCGTGCGTGCGTGCGTTCGTGCTGGAGCTCAGATATTTCTGCCGTTTCTCCACCCCCTCCAGTCCAGATACGCCACGGCCTTCTTCACTCTTGAAGAAAAGAACACCTGCTTAACAGTAGCCTTTTATTTCTACTGTTGATGTTTTGGAGATATACCCTGGTGCCTTTTATGGTATTATTTAGCCACCTAAAGGTCACCCGTAAAACAACTTTGCTTTTCTTGGATCGGAACTCAGCTCTGGTTCTCAGCCACCCAGCCAAGAATTCTTGTGGGTCATTGGCCAGGCTGTTCAGCACGAGAGAAACGCCCTCAGTCTAACTGCTCCTATCTGCTCAATTACAAGTGAAGTGGAAAGATTAGTTTCAGAAAATAGTATCCCATCCATGGCAGCTCATTCTTATGTGTGTGTGTTAGCATGTGGATCAGACAGGTCTTCCAGATATTTTCCTTCTCTCCTTCTGCCCCACCCTACAAGACATGTGAATGTGGACTGGACTGGACTGAACTTTTTATTGAACTACTTTACCGCTGGCTACCCTGTTTCTTCAAAAATAAGACCTACCCCGGTAAATAAGCGCTAGCATGATATTTTGAGATTTTTGGAGGATGCTTGAAATAGAAGCTCTACTCCAAAAAAATAAGTCTCTAGTTTGTCCACTCAGGTGTGGCTGATCTGGTCAGGTGGGGCACAAAATCATGGGGACATAAGACATCCCCTGAAAATAAACCCTTACACATCTTTTGGAGCAAAAATTATTATAAGATCCTGTCTTATTTTTGGGGAAACGCGGCACCCCAGAGAAGTCTCGTGAACTGTGTCCTCTGCTTTGGCGGTCCCACCGCCTGCTCCAGGGGACTCTGAACAGGGAGGGGAGAGGTGACCGCCTCGGATTTCCTTCTTGTCATTTAATCCCTTCAAAGGTCTGTTCTGGTGGTACAGCAGAGGCTCAGATCTGGATGAGGATTGTTCTGTCTTGGAGGCCCCAGTGGCTAGGTGGCAGTCCAGATGAGGACAGTGACAGGACCCCTCCCTCCCTCCCTCCCTCCCTCTGAGAAAAAAAAAAATAAAGGATCGCCTCTGTGCTGCTTCTCTACCCTTCAGCTGAAATTCATGTGGGGGAACTTCTACGCTGGAAGTCCTCCGAGAAGAGGGACGTGATGGTGCCTCTCCTGCAGCCAGGGCAAGTGGGGATTGTGGCCCGTGGAGCTTGTGGCCCCCCGGGCGGAAGGAACGTACACGCCTCACCTCGGCTGCTGTCGCACAGAGGGGAGTTGTGTTCACCCCGGGTCTGGTGCAGCATTGTGGTGGACTCCTCCAGCCCCGACTGCCTGGAGAGCGGCAAGCAGATGTGTTGCTTCAGCCAGAAGGGGCAGAGACCCCTTTATGAGAAAGTGAGTGAGGCTGGCCTGGACCCGAGGGGACCTGAGGTTTGCCATCGTCGCAACCCCCCCCCCCATCCTCCTTCTGTTTTTTAAAGCCTCTTCTTCCCCTCGTAGCCCCCTGACCGGCTCAAGCTAATACTTAGCACCAGGGGTGTGGGAAGCTCTCCAGATGTTCATGGACCTCAAATCCCATCAGCTCCTGCCAGCATGGCCAATTGGGCTGATGGGATTTGTAGTCCATGAACATCTGGAGAGCCGCAGGTCGCGAGACTCCCGACTTCTACACTTCGTTAATTTCCTAAAACTCTTTTTATTTATTTTATTTATAATTGAATTTCATACCCCCCCCCCCCCCCCCCACCCCCAAGGGCTCTGCAGGTATGTACAGCAGAAACAACACACAACAAACAAAAAGAGTAACGACATCAGAAAAATATAAATATAAAACAGCTTTATACATTAAAATAGCTAACCCCAGTTAAAAATGCAGCATACAAGATATCATAGATAGCGCCCACTTGGCCATGCTGGCAGGGGCTGATGGGATTTGTAATCCATGAACATTCTAGAAGATGTGCAGGTCACAGGACCCCGTGACTTACACTTTGTTAAGTTTAAAACTCTTTTTATTCATTTTACTTTATAATTGAATTTCTTATATACCCTCCCCCCCTGGAAGGGCTCTGGGCGGTGTACAGCAGAAACAACATAACAAACAAAAAGAGCACAATCAGAAAAAATAAATATAAATATAAAACGTTCTATGTTTGAAATAGCTAAACCCAGTTAAAAAAGGCAGCATACATACATATAGATAGCATCCAACGGATTTAAAAACCCACCCCTAGAGAGGGGAATGGAGGGTCCCATAGATGCACTAATGACCACCTGAGGTAGGAGGGGAGGGGACACCCTCAGTGGCCAAAAGCCCGGTGGAACAACTCTCAGTCTTACAAGCCCTGCGGCACTGGGCCAAGGGCGCTTTTGTCAGCTAAAGTTCCTTTGGCACCTGCCCCAGCTTGACCATTTTTTTCCTTTAACCCGCTTTTAAAAAAAAATGGAAATACATGGTGTTTCTTGAAGGGATATATATTTCTAAGCTTCTTTTAATCAGTGCAAAGTGACGTCAGGCTGTGCTGAGATGGGGCTGTGGTAGAGAGAGAGAGCCTCATGGAATTGTGATTTGGCACGGCCCCACAACCTACCCGGAGCAGTGCCTGTTGAGTGCAGGGCTGCCTCGTTTTCCTCCAACACGCTGCTGGCTTTCTGCATGAGGAAGAGATGCAGCCGTGTTCTCCTGATTCCTCGCGATATTGAGTGTCAGGGCTGCTAGTTGTGCAGATGCAACATAGCACTGACACTTGTATTTTGGGGCAGGGAAGATGCGTTCTGTATGTGCCTGAGACCAGAGGCTACGAGGGCTGTCCTTCTGGGGAGAGAAGGCAGAAACACGTTAAAGATACATGAGACCATGTGCATATGTGGGGAAAGAGGGGGGTGCAGGGTTAAAGGCGTATGTAAAAGAAAGCGCTTCCTTCTGTGTGTAACACAACAACACAAGCCTTTATTGGCATATATAAAACAGGACAAAATTTTAAAAAACAAACAAGGTTAAGAAATACAGTTAAAAATTACTCAATTTCCAGTATAAAATTTGCAACAGTTTTCAAGCACAAAAGAGCACATCAGAGCTGTTCAGGAGATTGGGTATCTTATACCCCTCATGCCACTGAGAACATTGCAAGACAATGGAATTCATGTATGTCATGCGTGATCTTATTGTATTATTTAGGGCATAGAAACAGAGAATGGTCAAGTGTTTCAACCGTGAATCATACCGCCACGAACAAACCCTTTTAGAACGCTCCATTTGCAGTAAATCTTCCCTCCAGCAGAGCTTTCGATGGCAGCACATTACATCTTGCAGTAGCCAAGGCTCTCCTCTGGGTGGGATTAATCAGCAGACGAAGGCGCTGCCATACTTCCTCGCTCGCATGGGATTAATAATGTAGTCGGAGAACAAGCTACTTGGCAGCAAGAGAGTCGCAAATTATGAAAATCGAAGATCCAAGAGCCTATTCTTAACTAGTCTGAAGGCTTCCACCTTTAGAGCATAAGGAGTGATTCCAGCGGGGAAACCAATAGCTTCACCCTTTCTAAAGATCAAAGTATACCATTCTGGAAATAAAGTGATCTGATAACAGAGAGGGAATGCAGCTATTGGATCCCATCAGGAAATGTATATGCAGCCAATATTTTATGGCCTCCTCTTCTGTATGTTCCCGTGAGCAGGGTATCTTCCTTTGGTTCTGCTGTGTGGTTTTGGTCTGTAGCCGCGGACATCCTGTTCTCCCACTCAGACTCCCCAAGATGGACATGATGTTCTCTGTAGCCGTGTGTTTCTGCTAGACCAGGGGTCTGCAACCTGCGCATTTTCCAGGATTTTTGCGGACTACAAATCCCCATCAGCCCATGCTGGCAGGGGCTGATGGGATTTGTAGACCGTGAACATCTGGAGAGCTGCAGGTTGGCAGACCCCTGTGCTAGGCTTTTTCTCAGTCGCTCATCGAACAAAAAGATGCAGATGGCAGCCTGTATCCCGCCAGCACATTCTAATGAACTGGTTCGTGCTTCCCGCAGTTCAGCCGCGACGGGACTGGTGACCGGCAGGGTGTTCTGTCGGCCTGCTTGACTGTGCCCCTTTCCCCTGATTTCGACAGGAAACTCTCCGGAGCCCAAAAGCAGAAGATCCCCAGGCTGCCATCCAGGAAGTGTTGGCCAACTCTTTCTGCTCCTCGCCGCAGATGAAGAGCATCGCACCTGCTAGAGAGAGTTTTACATTCCATCTGTTGACCTCCTCACAGCACAGGTAAAACGTCAGGGGTCTGCCTGGCTCACGGGTGCAGGGGGATTTCGCTGCATAAGATGGGCACCCTAAGTAAGAGAAAGCGAGGCTGGCTGTTGAACTTCCCTCCCCGCCCCTGAACTTGCTGTCGTGACTTTGGGTTTTTTTCCCCGCAGGACTTGCTCTCCTTTGAGCTGTTGGACATCAACATTGTGCAAGAGCTGGAGCAGGTCCCTCGCAACAGCCCTGTGGGTGCAGCTACCCCCAGCCCAGCAAGTGGTGGGATCTTGGGCATGCGCGAAGCTGCCATCTGGAAGCAGGTGGGTTGCTGCGGCAACAGGTAGATTGCTATGCCGTGAGCCAGCCCTTCTGTGCCCTGGACCTGGACACGGAGGACCTCGGCGCGTGGAGCGCGGAAGAGACTGAGACATTCAGAGCTGGCTCCTCGTGGAGGAGATGCAGGCAGCAGAGCTACAGTTCCAAGTCTCTTCCTTGCCAGCTCAGGCAGAGCCTGATGCCACTCAGCTGGGAGAGTTTCAGGAATTTCTGAAGAGTCGAGTAAGGAGGCAGAGGCTGCAGAGTCAAAGGAGAAGTGCGTTTCGCATTGCTGCCAGATGGGGCTTCTGCATTCGTGGAGGATGGAGCTCTTGCAGGATCCCAGCCTCGTTAGCCAGGACCTTCTATATCAGGGGTCGGCAACCTGCCGCTCTCCAGATGTTTATGGACTACAAATCCCATCAGCATGGTCAATTGGTGGGGCTGATGGGAATTGTAGTCCATGAACATCTGGAGAGGTGCAGGTTGCAGACCCCTGTCCTATATAAACCCTGCCTTGGGCTTGGCTCTGCCTGGGTGCAACGAGTGTACTTCCTGGGGAGCTCCATATTCCTGATCTGAACTCCGGCTCTCAGGCTGCCTGCCTGATCTCCTGCCTGTGCCTTGACTTTGGACTGCCTTGACCTCCTGTTCGCCTGCTGCCTGCCCTGACCCTGACCCGCCTTGACAATGCCTTTGCTTGCTGCCTGCCTTGACTCTGGACAAGTAACAACTATGCCTTTGCCCTGACTCTGGACTGGTTGACTACACCTCATGTTCTGCCTGCAGCACATTGGCATAGACCAGTGGTGGCGAACCTGCAGATGTTCATGGACTACAATTCCCATCAGCCATGCTGGCATGGGCTGATGGGAATTGTAGTCCGTGAACATCTGCAGTGCCATAGGTTCGCCACCACGGGCATAGACCCTAGTTCAGGGGTAGGGAACCTGCGGCTCTCCAGATGTTCAGGAACTACAATTCCTATCAGCCCCTACCAGCATGGCCAATTGGCCATGCTGGTAGGGGCTGACCCTAGTAGGATTCCCAGTTGGCAACCCCGTCATGACAAGAGGAAGCGGGAGGATCAGACCTCCAGGAACGGGGCTGTGTCTCATGCCCATCTGACCAGTAAATGTGGACTGAAACTTCTCATCCCATAGATTCCCAGGAAGTGAAAGGAAAGACCGAATACCCAGCCAACCAGGAAGAAGGAGAGGAAGATATGAGTGGGACGCAGTTTGTGTGTGAGACGGTCATTCGTTCTCTGACCTTGGATGCCGCACCTGACCACAGGCCCCCACAAAAGAGAAAATCTTTGCACAGTAAGTTTTCCCCGTCCCGTTGAAAATCTAGCGGGATGGAGCACCCACTTGTTTTTCTCTGTAGGCAGGGCACTTGCGACGGAGAGGAGGAGGCAGTTTTAAAACACAGATTCTTCATAGTGCAGGATCCCTGACTGTGGCAGTGCTGGTCCCAGGGGCCGCGTTCTGTGGCACTCGGTGGGCTACGCTGAGCTGTACTCTCCGTACGTGGGCCTCAAGCTGGTGTGTCCAGAAGGAGGGCGACCATTGGGGTTCTGACCTGTTCCTCGGGGCGGGGGCGTTTGCTTTTGTTTCAGCTTTCCAACAGGAGCTACAGGATACCACTCACTATAGCCCGAAGACTGAGGATCCCATTAGGATCAATATCAGTTCTACTTCCACACTGCAGGAATCAGAGTCCTCGAATCAGGGCGCTGAAGAGGCCAAAGAGCTTGAGTTTGGTAAGAAGTGGCCGCCATTGGTTTCTGTGCCCCCAGAAGAGCCTTGCTGAGCCAGGGAAATTCAGACTGGAAGAGGTGCCAAGAAGAAGGGCGGGCAGGAGAGGCAGAGGTCGGAGCAGAGCCCTGCAGAGATCTCTTGCCTTGTTCTTCCCTGCTTGTTTGTGGCCTGTTGCTTGAGTCACGGATGTAGATTTGGGGAGTTTTGGGATAGGCAGTCAGGAATTTCAAGGGGTGCCTTTTGTGGTCCTTCCAGCTGTTTAAGAGGACTTGCAGTTGTGGGGCGGGGAATCCTACTTGGTTCCAGAGGAATTGGACAGGATGGCTGTGGACGGGACTCTCCCATGAAAGGGAGACTGACAGATGGCCCTGCCTTCCTCTTTTTTTTTTTTTTTTGAGGGGGTAACATAATGTACTCTGTGTTCTGTTAGAGAAACTCCTGGTGCCAGACGGTGAGGAATCAAGTGACAGAGAGGCCGACAACGACGGGCAGGATGAAGTTCGTAGCCAGGTGTCTTCCACTTCCTCTGAGGATTACGTGGTCATCCTCCCAGAATGCTTTGACACCAGCCGCCCTCTGGGCGAGTCCATGTACAGCTCTGCTCTCTCGCAGCCAAGCTTGGAGAAAGGAGCTGAGGGCCCAGCAGGTCCCGGAGGAGAGACCCAACCCTCGGCTCACAGCATCAATGATATCCTGACCACATCGCAGGTCCTGGATGCCGTGCCACTGACCCCTCAGATCATGGGGCCCCAGCCAGTAAGGTACCATGTGGGCCCAAGCACAGAACTGAACTCTGAGCCCTCTTTGTCCTCATAGTGCAGGGGTCTGCAACCTGCGGCTCTCCTGATGTTCGTGGACTACAATTCCCATCAGCCTCTGCCAGCAAGGCCAATTGGCCATTCTGGCAGAGGCTGATGGGAATTGTAGTCCATGAACATCTGGAGAGCCGCAGGTTGCAGACCCCTGTCATAGTGATAAGAAGCTTCCAGAGGCGGGGAATCTTGGCTGCAGAACTTTTGACAAATTAGGCCTCCTGAAAAACTCCCCGAAATATCACATTTGCTTGAAGCACAGTCATAGGCTCCCGAGTTGCAGCACAGCAGCCAATTGTGTGATGTAAACGTGTCCTCAAATATAGTGTGCATCTCCCCAGTTCTGCTCTTAAAACTTGCACAGACGGGGGAACGGATGTTGTTTTGTTCTGCTGTGGTTTTCTTTTTTTAAAGGTCTGCTTTTTTCAAAAAAATAGGTCTGTAGACCTTTCCCAAGGTGACAGTCCTCAGGAAACAAGATCACAAGAAGCCCGTTCATCAGCTCCAGACCAAGTGAGAGAAGGTATTGCACGACAGGTTTATTCCTTCGCATTCTAGCATTAGCATTAGCTACTTGTTCGTTAGCATTCTAGAGTTGATCCAGAGTCTCCAGGCGGGTGATTTACAAAAAAGTGTGGCCTGGGTCAAACTAAGAAAATGAACTGTACGGATTCAGTTAGATCAGGGGGCTGCAACCTGTGGCTCTCCAGCTGTCCACGGACTACAATTGGCCATGCTGGCAGGGGCTGATGGGAATTGTAGTCCATGGACATCCGGAGAGCCACAGGTTGCAGCCCCCTGAGTTAGATCAATCCACAGGACCTTTTGAGTGGCCTCTGCTTGGTTCCCTCTGCTCTTCCTTCCAGTGGTCCTTTTTTCTCCTCCTCTAGGAGTCGTTTCCAGGGTCCCACCGGCAGGAATTGTTACCAGCACATCAACAGTCTTAGAATTCTCCAGGTAATAGAACCCACATCCACCTGGGGTTGCGTTTAACCTGTCTTAGAGATTATCACTAAGAAGCAGGGTCAATTTTCATCCTAAGGGGATCCCTCCCCACTTCCGTCTGCTTTTTTCAAGAGCTTCCACGTCGTCTTGCAGTTGTGAAAGTTAGGCTGTGTGCATAGCATGGAATTCAGCACCATGAGAACAGATGTGTATATATTCATGGAAGGAGTGTATATATTCACTGGGTCTTTTGTGCGTGTGCGTGTCTGGACGGGGAGGGGTTCTTAAGTACTTAAGATTGCAAAGACAAGCCTGGAAATGTCTGTTGAAGTCTTGGGACTGAGAGGACCAAGTTGGATTTTCAGTGGTTAGGAGTGGGCCTTCCATGCCCCTACTCCCCTCCTCTCATTAAGCTAATGACCAGACCGCAAATAAGTGCAGTGTCTTGAGTTCAGAGAACTAAAATAAGGAAAAACTTATCCAAAAATTAGGAGAGCTAGTCTATCAGCATCTGCTCAGCTCCAGTGTCCTGAGTTGGCACAACACATCTGGAAAAGGGCCATGGCCCACTACCGTGTTTCCCCGAAAATAAGACAGGGTCTTATATTAATTTTTGCACCAAAGGATGCATTAGGGCAGGGGTTGGCAACCTTTGCCACCCAAAGAGCCATTGGGACCCGTTTTCCCCTGCCCCGAAGATCTACCGAGCCGGAGAGGCGGCTCCACACGGAGCTGCCTCTGGTTCGGTCCCTCCACTCACCGTTCCTTCCAGTGCTGCTCTGGAGGGACACGCCCACACTACCCTCCGACCTCCAGGCCACGCGGAGCCACAGTATAAGGCTGAAAGAGCCGCATGTGGCTCCGGAGCCGCAGGTTGCAGACCCCTGCATTAGGGCTTATTTTAGGGGAAATATGGTACCTTCACAGTTCATTAAGGCTGGCTCTTGGCAGCCCCGGTGCTTCCCCCATCAGGTGTGATGCCAGCTGCATCCTCATTGGCAGGGAGCCCCCTGCTGGATCACACCATCCTGGTCTGTAACTACTGGTAGGGCTTATTTTTGGAGTAGAGCTTATATTTTAAGCCTCCAAAAATCATGATAAGGCTTATTTTCAGGGTAGGTCTGATTTTCGGGGAAGAATAGAGAGTATTCTTTGCTTGCACAGGATCCCAGGGGCCATTCTTGGCATCTTCAGGAAGCAGAGCTGGTAGGAATGCCTTGTGCCATGTGGAGTAGATGCTGCAGGTCTGCCTTGGAGGGAGGCAGCCGCATTTCTTCACCAGTGGTTCAAGTTTCAGGGTCTTGCTTTCCTCGTGTGCATTTTGTCTTCGTGGCGGGCACAGGAAATGCAGAAGTCTGGGAGACACAATCTGTTTTAGTAAATTCTTTTCTGAAGGAATTGATCCAAACATCTGTGCTACTTGTATGCTCTGTCAAGGAGAATCTCTTCTGGTTGCTTCTCTCTCATGTTGTTTTTTTTCAATTCTACCAACTTTTCAGATCCAACCAAGGAAAGAGCCTCGCCGGGGGCTTGATGAAAGGGGCCTTATCGGTGGCCGCTTCAGCCTACAAGGCCCTGTTTGCTGGACTGCCCTCCATTGAGCAGGTATGCAGTTGCTGGGGTGGGGGGTGGGGCATCTGTTCTGTGCTTCTGCGAGAACACCCTGGAAGGGCCGGTGTGGTGTAGGGTGCGCCATCATGCACTTAATTGACTTGTGGCCCCTTGCCTACGGCCATACCACCCTGAACACGCCCGATCTCGTCTGATCTCGGAAGCTAAGCAGGGTCGGGCCAGGTTAGTACTTGGATGGGAGACTTGTGGCCTCAAAGGCAAACTTAACAATGACAGTGAAGGGCACTGGAGGGGGCTGTGAGCTGGAATGGGACATTGGGCACCACAGAAAAGTCTCCTTTCTGGAGCAGCAGTGGCGTAGGAGGTTAAGAACTCGTGTATCTAATCTGGAGGAACCGGGTTTGATTCCCAGCTCTGCCGCCTGGGCTGTGGAGGCTTATCTGGGGAATCAGATTAGCCTGCACACTCCCACACACGCCAGCTGGGTGACCTTGGGCTAGTCACAGCTTCTCGGAGCTCTCTAAGCCCCACCTACCTCACAGGGTGTTTGTTGTGAGGGGGGAAGGGCAAGGAGATTGTCAGCCCCTTTGAGTCTCCTGCAGGAGAGAAAGGGGGGATATAAATCCAAACTCTTCTTCTTCTTCTTCTTCCTGTTTGAATTCCATGTGGGGTGGAGTGTGGCTCGTACTCGGGGCTGGACTGAGGGCCGTGCTTAGAGTCGAGGCGTTTGTCCACCTGGTCACATTGGCCTCCCTCTGCAGCGTGCAGCTTGGCTTCCTTGCTTGTGTCACCGGTAGCCACCTCCTCTGTAGGCACTTGCTCCCAGCTACGTAGAATCCCATGTGCTGAATGATATAAGGCAGAGGTCTGCAACCTGCGGCTCTCCAGATGCTCCTGGACTACAAATCCCATCAGCCCCCTGTCAGCATGGCCAATTGAAGAAGAAGAAGAAGAGTTTGGATTTAAATCTCCCCTTTCTCTCCTGCAGGAGACTCAAAGGGGCTGACAATCTCGTTGCCCTTCCCCCTCACAACAAGCACCCTGTGAGGTGGGTGGGACTGAGAGAGCTCAGAAGAGCTGTGACTAGCCCAAGGTCACCCAGCTGGCGTGTGTGGGAGTGCACAGGCTAATCTGAATTCCCCAGATAAGCCTCCACAGCTCAGGCGGCAGAGCTGGGAATCAAACCCGGTTCCTCCAGATTAGATACATGAGCTCTTAACCTCCTACGCCACTGCTGCTCCTGCTCCAATTGGAATTGGGAATTGTAGTCCAGGGACATCTGGAGAGCCGCAGGTTGCAGACCCCTGATATAAGGTGTTTGGCTGGGGGTGGGGGGTTGGTAGGATCTTACGCATAAGCCTCCAACCCACGGGTCTAAATCTCCAGTGTGCTGATTTTGCCATTCGCACGGCATCCTCCGAAAGGGGTTAAAGTCTGCAGAACTTCAGGATGTTTTGCAAAGAATCCCAGGCGATAAACATGTGTTCGTTCTTGTGCATGTACACGCAGAGTGGCGGTTTCCTCTTTTAATGGGATGTTCTGTTCACCCTCCAGGCTCTTCCTGTGATCACCGAGGAACAGATGACGGCCTTCCTGGCCACCCTGAGCGAGATGGGCTTCTGTGACCGTCAGCTCAACCTCCGGCTGCTGCAGAAACATAACTGTGACATGGCCCTCGTGGTCACAGATCTGTTGCAGCAAAGTCACAGTGACTGGTACGGGAACCAATACTGAGCTGCCTCCAGGGACAGAGTTGCAGGCTGCAGCTCTGACTCCCTTCTGTTCCAGCAGAGCAGAGATTGCTTGGCTTCCACCTTTCATTGTACCTTTAGTTTCTTTTCTCTTTGTTCTGCTAAAGTCCAATGTAGCATCTCCTCCCCACTCCTTTCATGGCTCAGGCACCAGGTTTTTTTTTTACATGAAATAACACCTGTAGGAGGGAAAATGTTGACTGTGCACAAGGTCACCGTGTCCTGAACCATTTCCTACGCGTCCTCGCCCCCTCCAAGTCTGTGCGGGGCTGCTATCAAGCCAGCTGGAGCAGGGCACTGTGGAGCATTTTTCTCTGCCCGTGGAGGGGTCAGATCCTTTTGAGTCCTGCCCTCCCAAGACCTCAGCTGTTTTGCATTTTGTCTTCTGGTGTGTCTGAGAATCTCCTGCATCTCGTTGAAGCAATAACTGCCAGCGTTTTCCTGTTGTGTGTCTTGGAAGGCACTGACTCAAACCTAAGAAGTGTGTTGATTGCATTCTAGGCTGCGTCCCCTCCCCAGTGCTGCCGTTTCCTGCCAGTTTGGTGGTAAACTACTGCAAGAGGATCTTGCCATTAAAAAAAAATTAGCAACACGGAGAATAATAAGTATTATTAAAGGTTATTATCAGTGCATTCAAGTATTTGAAGGACAAATGGCTTAGGCACACTTGGAGGGAATCGTTATCACTGCAGATTCACCACTAAGGCTCCAGAGTTCTTTGTAAAGACACCGGGCGCTTGCTGTGCCCAGGTTGGGGTATTAAATTGAGACCTAAATCTGATTAACAAACCTCGTTCACAGTACTTGCTGGACACCTTTGTGGGGAGTCAAACGGGGGAAGTCGCAGTGAGAAAACAGCATTAAAGGGGCTGCCTGCACCCCAACCTCTTTTGTCAACGGGTGCGATCAAAGGACTGTTGCCCACCCAAACGCGAACAGTACCAATGCTGCTGTATAGTTTCCTTTTTATTTAACTCTCAGGTGTTCCTATAACTTTCTATGTAAAAGGGATGAACTATAATTGAGGGAAAACATAACTTTATAAAATCAATGCATGGGAAGCTGACGAATGCTGACCTGATTGCAATTATTCTTCTCTCTTTGGGTGGGTTGATGGGGAAAATCTTGGTTATTTCCAAATACTTCTGCCTCAGTTTTTTTCTCTCAAAGTAGTTTTATTTCTCTCAATCCAATCAGCCAGCTTCTAGTTAGCCCTGGCTTTCTTTTAGGTCCCGTAGAATCTGAAACGTTAAATGTTTTAATTATGTTGGCTTTGTATATTTTTGTGAGAGGGCGCATGGATAATTTAAATAGTGCAAATATAAGATCTTTATATATTGTTTAGAACAAGCACTTTAAAAAGTCTTTTGAGTGTGATGGAAACAAAATAAAATGTGCATTAAATAAAAAAAAAGTCGCATCTGTGAGACTCCAACCATGAAGGCAGGGAATCACGAGGGGGAAAATATCTGGATCCAGGGAATCTCATCCAAGAAAGCCAACGAGGTGTAGTGGTTAAAAGCAGGTGGACTCGTCTGCCAAACCGAATTTGTTTCCACACTCCCACATTCCTGCTGGGTGACCTTGGGGTTGTCACAGTTCTCTCCGAGCTCTCTCAGCCCCACCTGCCTCACAAGGTACCTGTTGTGGGGAGAGGGAGGGAAAAGAGTTTGTAAGCTGCTTGAGTCTTCTAGGAGAGAAAGGAGGGGTATAAATCCAAACTTCTCTTCAAAATAACCCTTCCTGCACAAATCACCTAAAGTTCTTGTAAAACATTTTCATCCCCCCCCCTTTACCACAATATTTGTCCACACTCATTAGTTTCCCGCCCTTTTTTGAGGTATTTTTGAGGTATTCGATTTGTTGAAATCAATGTTTCAGTGCTTCTTTCTGTGATTCTCTATAGCTCATACAATCAAAGCGTCAAAGATTTTAAACCCCCCCCCATTAAAAAAACCCAGAAATTATGAAAATAAACAGGCAAGGGGGAACAGTGAACTCAGCAACGTGACAAAATGACGCTGAGGAGAACATTTGGGGATAGCACAGAAGCATGAAAAGCGTAGTGAATAGGTTGCAGAGTGAGTGAAGACATTTTGAAAATGTTTAAAACCAAAGAATCATTTTAAAATGGAATCCATTCAAATGTTTTGAGGTTGGAAATAAAATGTGATGTTCCGGTTCCGGCTGACCGTTCCGTGTGGTCGCTCCCTGATGAGCTCCTCCGCATTTTTACGATAAGTTTTTAAAAGTTCTTTTACCTGACTCGTTTTTTTATCTACTAGCACTTCCTTGTAATCTAAAATTGTTTTATCATTCTTGCTTAAGGCTGGCGACATGCCAGTTGCACTCATTTGGGCTCTGTGTTACTTGAGTCTTTTTAAAACTTTTAAACCTACTATCTTCTAGCTATTATTGGCGTTTAATTTAGTTTAGCTTTAGTATATTTTAACTTTTAACAATTTTATTGCTGGGCTTGTTTCCAGGGCGTAAAGGGTAAAAAACATACGCAAAACTCCATGGAGGAAATGTGTTATTTCCTGCCTCAAAATGTTTTAAAAGGTTTGTGCGGAAAGGGCCAGAGTCTTGTCACCACTCATTCAAGCGCCTTGCCCACAAAGGGGGTACTGCTGCCAAGCGCTGGTTCTAGCAGAAGCAGAGGATTGCTTCTGTACCAATAGTAGCCAGATGGTACATTTTTCACAAGTGGAGAATTTGACATTGGGCTGTTTTATTTGGTCAGCTGGGGAAAGAGATGTACGAAATGCTCGGAGGCCTGAAAAAGGTATGCAGGCTTTAAAAAACAAAACACTAAGTTGTGTAATAAAGAGCTAGTTTAATTTGGCCACGGGCAGACAGCTCAGTGCCTCTGGAAGGGAAGTGGTAGCTATTTCCTGTTCGTGTAGATGCCGGGTTCTGGAAATTGCGCATCTGCAGGAAAACAACGTCCGTGTGCGTGACCAGGGAATGAAACTGTAAGAACAACACATCAGTAGGCATGAAGCGGCTTTCGCTTATTTTCCAGACATGGTTGAAAGGGACTGCAGTTTGGATTAAACTGTGTGTTTGAATTCCATAGTATATGTTGAATACAATAACTTCCTGATTGCATGTTTCACTATGATTTTGGCCCGAATACAGCCAATTCAAGAAGATTCAGAGTATATATTGAAAAACTAATAGTATCATTATCCACAGGGTTAGTAATTTTATGTTTTAATGTTTAAACGAATGTAAAAAGTCACAGACATCCCAGTCATGAACCAAAAGAGCCTCTTTGTCCATTGATAGCACCTTTGGCCTGGAAGACCTGCTAGGCACCCTTGGGGGGGGGGGGGGTTGGCTTCCTCCCTCAAGTAGAACTGTGGCCGGGGGCGTGGCTTGATTTGTGACACAGATGGATTTTCACATTTTACTTATCTTTGTTATTTGCTTCATTTAAGGACAGAAAGGGAGCTGGTCAGAGCAGTGGCCAAAGTAGTCCAGTGGCCCACCAGTTATTCTGGAGGACCAGCTCCAGGGCACAGAGGCCGAGGCTATCCCCTGATGCTGCCTCCTGGGACAGGGATTGAGGCATTTGCAGCCTCTAGGTGTGGGGATTCCCTTCGTTCTCCACCAGGAGTCCCTGACTGACCTCTTCTCCATTAATCTGTCTAATCCAGGGGTCTGCAACCTGCGGCTCTCCAGATGTTCATGGACTACAATTCCCATCAGCCAATTGGCCATGCTGGCAGGAGCTGATGGGAATTGTAGTCCAGGAACATCTGGAGAGCCGCAGGTTGCAGACCCCTCTAATCCCTGTTAAAAACCACTGTGGCCATTGCTGCATCCTCAGACAGGGAATTCCACGTTTTAATCCTGCGCTGTGTAGAGAGGCATTTCCTTTTGTCTGTCCGGCATCTGCTGCATATCAGCTTTGTTGGGTGCCTTCGAGTTCCGGTATTGTGGGAGAGG